>NC_064811.1:151153908-151375844 GCF_023721935.1 Panthera uncia
GGGGGGGGGGGGGGGGGGGGGGGGGGGGGGGGGGGGCGGAGGAAGGGACTACCTTCCCCCACCACCACAACCCTTCTCCCCACGCCACCCCACCCCCGCCACTGTCCTGCCCAGACGCTGCTGGAGGCTGGCAGGGAGGGAAGGAGGGGAGGTGCAAAGACGCTCGCGGCGCTGCTGCGGCCGGACAGCCGCGTGCTCTCCGCAGTGATGTCAACCGCATCCGCCGCAGCATACCCCCCCCCATCCACCCCCCACCTTGGGCCTCGCCCGCGCCGCGGTCCGCGGAAACCTCTGTCTGGCGCCTCCAGCCTGGGGACGAGAAGCTGGGGGCGTGAGGGTGCCCTGAGCCCCCCACTCCGTTTGCAAAAGCGGAAGAGACAGGGAGTGGGTGAACCCTGGTGCCGCGGCTACGGGGGCGGAGGAAGGGGAGGGGGCGGTCGACCTAAGGTATAGGTTTGACACCCAGGACTGCTGAAGGGAGTCTGCCCGGGACTGGTGCAGCCGCGGTTACGTTTAGGGGGCGGAGGGCACGCTTCACTGCAGGTGCCGCGCTGCGGGCACCGCGAAAGCGCCCCCTTTGCCCAGGATAGAAACGGATAAACGGAAGCGCGTGTGAATGTGGGGGTGCGAATTGCCACCTCCAACCTTGGCTTTCCCGCTCTTCCGAGCGCTCCCACTTCTCACTTTCCCCAAATCCGCATTTTCCTTGGCACAGCTCTCCCCGAGCAAGAAGGAGAGGGAGGTACCCGGGGGCAGTGAGAATGACGTGTGCTGGTGCAGAGAGCGGGTGGGGGGCTGCGGGCCCCGCTCTGTGGACCGGCTCCTAATCCTCTTGTTTTCGGTACAGTCAGCAGATGTGGCTTCTTTTAGCTGAATAATCCGTTAAAGGAATAATAATTTTTAAAAAGGAGATCGACCTCACCCAAAGAGGATGGCGAACGAGATTAGGGCTTGGTAAGGATAAATTAAAAGGCTCCAAATTCTGTCTGTCCCTCTCTGCCTCCCTCTCTACCCGCCTCCCCCTCCCTTCACCTCCCTCCCCTCCCCCCCTTCCTCCTCATCCCCTGCAATCCGCACTCGACGCGAGTTCACGCGGAGGGCTGGATTTTCAGGCTGAACCGCAACTTGCGCTGCGCGTTATTATTATTCATCTGAGGGTGCTGCCGCCACAACCTTTGCCTCCTGCGCTCCTCTCCTTCCCCCCGGCCGCTGCAGCCAGCAGTGCAGTACCTCCTGCACGCATGCTCTGGTTCACCAAAGGGAGATTCTGAATTTTTTATCATGCTTATGATCATCACCATGATGCTCCTTATCATGGTTATCATTTCCTCCTGCCAGGTGGAGCGACCACCAGCGCCTTCTCGCCACCCGCCCCTTCCCCAGCGAAGGAAGCAATTGGGGCCGGGCCGGGGCGGCCGCTCCCTAGATGTGGGCTTCCTTTTGCCTGTCCGCATCCCTCCCTCATTCATCTGCATGTATATATCTTGATCCCTTTATTCCAGTAGATCTACTGCCTTTCGATGGGTTGGCTGAAACACTTCGGACTGCGACCAGTCTCTTAAAAAGAACAAAAAGAGGAAGACCTTGAGTGGACCCCAGGACAAAGCACTTTGGGCTCGGCAAGAAGGGACGCGCGGGAGCGCTGGCTGGGAACTGGAGTGATCTCCCGTGCCAAAGAGCGCCCATGAAGCGTGCGGACCTCTGAGGGTATTCGGATTGAATTTTATTTATCCTTTTGGCATGCTTGAACGATGACATTGTTGGAAAGGGGTAAGGTTTTGTTTTGTTTCGGTTTTTTTCTGGGAAAGAGAACTGAATGGTGGGAGGTCAGGTAGACTTTAAGTTGGCTTTTCTGCTCCCCTGCCTCCCCTCCTCGAGATCCAGGTGTTGGAGAAGAGACTAGGAAGTAGAAGGCTTAGAAAAAAAGTAGACACCGGAGATGTTGTCCGGGGGCTAACGGGAGAGTGGAGTGAGGTGTAGGTGAGTGGGGACTGGCCAGCTGGAGGAGGGTTTTGGGGAAAAAAAGAGGTTTTTTTAAACCCCCTTCAGCTTCACAAGATGAGTTTTGCTGGGGAGGAGAATATGGGTGTCTGCCGATAGAAGCTCTGAGAAATTGATGAAAAATTGGTATGTCCATGTACACACTTAAGGAGGCGTCTGGATTTGTGTGTAAACAGAGTGGAGAGGTGAAGGAGCGCATGGAGGGAGGGGGCTTAAAATAATGTCTTATTATCCCTTTGGCTTTGGGGACTCTCATCCTCTGTTCCTCCCCCCTTTTTTGACCTAGGGATCCAGCTGCATTAGACACGAGTGACCTTTTAAATCTACGCCCACCCTTTACCTGGTAAAGCCCGTTGACAGTTTGGGGTGGGGTGGGGTGGGGTGAGGAGAGTGGTAGGGGTGTTTCGAAGACATATATATTCTCTCTCTCTCTCCCTCTCTCTGCCCCCCTCTCCCTTTCCCTCTCCCCCTCTCTCCTCCCTCCTCCCTCCTCTCCTCTCCTCCCCTCCCCTCCGTCTCCTCCTCCCTCGCTCTCCCCCCATCACTCTTTCTCTTCCTCCCTCCCACCTCCCTCACTCCCTCCCTCCCTGCTGCATTTTGCATGAGCTATCTAGGTCATTAGCATTTTAGCGTATGCAAGACTTGACAAAGCTGATGAGGGGCCAGATGGGCCTCGCTCTTATGGGTTTTTTTTTTCCCTTTTTTTCCCCCTCTTTTCCTTTTTCCCCTCCACCACTTGGGACCTGAGCAAGAGGACTGCAGCAGGCGAGTTTCGGAAGGCTGATCCCGGCCCGGAGCGCGGCAGTTCGCCCCTGCGGCACGCCCGGCCAGGCTGCGCCCGCTCTCAGCCAGCGAGGTAAAGGCGGCGGCGGCGCGCCCTGCTCTGGCAGCCGCTGCCAAGCCCCCGCTGCCCTCCGCTTTCTGTGCCCTCGACTTCCTCCTCCTGGCCCCCTCAGTTTACTGGGCTAAACTGAGAGTGAGAGATGGGTGGGTAGGGTTTGCTGTGCTGGGGCGAGGTGGGGTTGGTGTTGTGTTTTGTTTTTTTTGTTTTTGTTTTTGTTTTTTCATTGTCTGGAGCTGCAGGGGAGGCGAGGCGTGAGGAAGGGGGTAAGGGAGTCAGGGTAATTAACATGGGGGAGGCACCCCTCCGTCTCCCACTTCCACCCACACCCCCAACCCTCCACCCCCTCCGCTTTGCAGGAAAAAGCCTGGATCCGAAAGGATGGGGGAGAACAAAGAGCCTTTGGAAGACGTCGCTGTTATCTCATTGTCTGTGTGATTGGGGGAGCTGCGGTAGGGAGGATGCTGTGGTCCTGTTCTCCCTGCCTCCCCACCCCCAACCCTCTCCCCGCTGTCAGTGCGCACGCACGCGCCCTTCTTTTTACTTATTTTTCCTTGTTTTTTTTCATCCCATCTTCTCCCCACCCCCCTTCCTTTCTTCCACCTGTCCTTCCTTCCTCCTTTACTTCCTCAGGAGAAAGGCCTCTCTCTCCGTGTTCACAGCGGACCTTGATTTAAATGTCCATACAATTAAGGCACGCGGTGAATGCCAAGAATGGGGCTGGCTGAGCACCGTCGGTCCGCGAGGGCCCGCCGGGAAGGAGCCACAGAGCCGAGGCGCCCTCCGCAGAGCTCAGCGCCGCGGCTTCGGGCGGGAGGGGTCTCGGGCTCCCGCTGGCTGGGCTAACCCTGAACCGGAGCCCCTGGGGCGGGGAGGTGTGCAGCTTGTGACAGACATGGGCTTAGAGAGGCAGACAGACTCAGGGAGAGAAGCTGATTCTGTGACAGAAACAGATCTGTGCAAGCACAGATGCGATGGGGGCGGAGGGGGGGGGTGCCTGTGAGCGCATTACGGAGTGCTTCTGTGTGCATATTTTTCTCTGGGCTCGGGGCGCATTGTATGTGGGTCGACACCTTCCGTGGCTGTGTTTTTGTTCTGGGCTTAGCTTTTGGTTCGCCCTTTAAAAAAAATAATCTGGCATCCAGAAGACTGGCAGTCTGTGCCAGGGCTTGGACCACAGATATATTGTGTTCTCCTTGAGGCTGGGGGTGTGGGGGGGGGGCGGAGTGGGTAGCCAGTTGGAAGGGAGGAGGGAGGTGTTTGTCATTCTTTGCTGTCGAGCTGTGGGCACCTGACAAGCTTAAGGAAGTCATTGGGATATAGAAGGAAGAAGGAACAAACTCCTGGAGGGTTCATAAGCTCAATCAGGGCTGAAAGCGTGGCCAGGGCTCTTAGGAGCATCTCACTTCCTCCTTGCGGCTGTAATTGTAGTTTCAGGCAGAGATCCAGGAGATGCAGAGGAAGGGAGAGGCGCAGTAACCTACATGTACCAAAGGGGGGAGGGGATGAATTCCTTCTTAAATCCGAACTGAAGGAAAAACAGAATGTGCACAAGTGTTGATTCTGAGGAAAGCCTCTTTTGAAAGGGGCTGTCAGGGAATGGAAAGGGCTAACCCTCCCTCATTCTGAAGAACCTGCTTCCCAAATCAGGCCTTCCTCCCCAGCACTCGATACAGACCAGCAGCTGATCCTAGAGAGCCCCCGTAGCTGCAGTGGATGGTGGCAAGACCTAAACTCATAAATTTCCAGGTGGAGGAAATGGGAGAGGGACAGGTCCCTGCAGAGAAAGGAGGCCAAGAGCTGGATCATCCTACCAGGAAGCCGGCTGCATCCCTTTTCCCACCCTTGGCAGAGGCCTGTCTTTGCAAGACCAAGGCCATAAGGGATGCACAGGATTTTAGTCTTGATTCTTCACGCGTTAACCAAGGCCTAAAGGAGTTTCGGGGTGAAGCTTACTGAGGCATTCTTTCCTCTGCAAAGCCTCAGTCTAGCCCACTTAGCAAATTAGCATTTAAAGATACCATGGATCCCAAGCCTCATTTCCTCCCAGATATTTATTAAGTACCTATTATGTGCCAATCACCGTGTAATGATTATATCTTAGGTTCTTCCTCTGCCCTCCTAAAGGAGTATCTGGAGTCAGGAGAGGTTAAACGTGCTGTACCCCATCTAGATACTCCCAGAACCTTCTCTGCCACCACCTGCTTACCCCTTCTCTCTAGAAGGCTGCAGTTTCCATCATGCAAACTGCAGGCATGGTGCTATCCCTCAACTCCCAGAAGGCAAGTTTGGCTAAAGGACAGAAGAGAGCGCAGTTTCTCTGCCCCCTGAACCTTAGCCAGGGTTGTCCTAAGAGGCACAGGCAGCCACTGCCTTCAAAACAGATCATCCTCCAAATGGTGCCTCCTTGGGGTATAAATCCCCTTGCCTCTCCCCACCCTCCTCCCTAAGAAGGCTGCTCTTGTGGTTTTGGGGGGCACAATTTAAGCCTCCAATGACCAACCCTTTGCCCTACGGTTGCCCACGATAGTGATTCATCTCTGATTATTTTCCCATAACTCCATCAGACAGGGCTGTACCCTTCACTGATGTGCCTGCCCGTCAGCACAATCTCCAGATGCCTCCCCCAAGTAATGGCCCTTTTAGGTGGAAACCTAACACGCTTCTCCCTGAGAGCTTCAACCACAGGCACCATGGACAAGGCCTGCCAGGTTCCTGCTGCTGATAAACTATGGAAGGGAGGGGCATATTTTTTATTACTTATGTAAACTCTTGTTCCAGAAAGCTTTAATGGGTGTGGGAGTGTTCTAGGTTTGTCGGGTCTGTGTGCATGGGTGTGGGGTTTTCCTGTGTTCACCAGCTCTCATTATGAAATGTATTTTTATGTGGGGCTTTAATGGCTGCAAATGGCAGAGATGAATGTACACTCTGCTCCTGGTGTAATTTCAAGGCCCCCTTTGTGTTCACCAAACAGAGGTATCTGAGTGAAGGTCAGTCCTAGCTTCTTCCCTTCTGCTATATTCTGGGCCTATTTATCCCTAGTGATATTTATGTAAGAAAACTGAAGACTGATGCTCTTCCAAGGCATTTCTCAGATCCCCTCCCTGTCCATTTGAGCCCCTCTAATTACATCCTGTGACTTAAACCAAGGGAAAAATGCATGATTTTTAAAACACAGGACACGTTGAGGCAGTGTGCTGACTAAATATGCTAAGAAGGCCCCCATGAGTCCACACACATCACCATCATTATGGTCCTCGTGACCATGGGAGCTCATATGTTGCCCAAGGTGACTGTATGAGATACATTAAGATGGATTTAGAAATGTATCAAAGGAAAAATTGGTAATATTCTTGTCTCCCCTGCCAGCGACGGCCCAGGCTGAGATCTCTGTTTAAGCAGAAAAGAAACTGATCTTTTAACAAAAGCTAAGGTAAACTCCTCTGTCATTTCTATCACCAAAGGGGTGGGGAGCAGGGACAATTTTTGTGGTCGCATAAGGAGCCTTAGCCAGAGAAATAAATAATTGGGCGGAAGCATGCTCTCTGAGCAGGCATATGCCCGTGTATGTACATATATACATACATTTTCTCTCCTAACCACATCCATCGCTAACATTTATAGGAAAGCATTTAAACACACACACACACACACACACACACACACACACAGAAATCTATCTATCTATACTGTCTCCACAGGGAAATAATTTTCTCTTTGCCTCTACTGAACTTACATAATACCCCCACCCCCTTGTTCCAACCTTAGAATGGAGTCCTCTGGGGGCAGCTGCAAAGCACTCTCCCTAGGACAGATGGAGCCTCCCTCATCTACTCTGTGGGTGGTTTTAGAGCCCCATGAGTCAACCGGGACTGAGGGCTGTGCTGGTAGTACGTGTTTGAGGCTCGCCTGGCTGGTTCACAGTGATGAGTATGTCAATAATAACAATTATGAGAATTATGATGCCTAATAAAGATTTTTTTTCTTCCAAGTCCCATCTACAATTCTTTCATTGGGGTGTTTTTGCCAAGTCTTACTCAATTTGACTCCAGTTTAAAAGAAAAAAAAAAACTAAAATATTTAATAGTTCATTGCATCTCCAATGTAGACCTAAAACAAGAGAAAGGACTTCAAAGGGGCTGAAGTCCAGTCAATGTGTTGTGCTCTGTGCCACCTTATCCTGGATGCCCGGGGCCTGGAGAGATCTGCACCAAATTTAGATGGCCTGGAAAAAATGCAGGCCTTATTGAGAGCAAAAAATGTTCCAGGTCAGAAATGAAGTGTCAGCAGCTCTCAATAGGACTCACTTCATTTCTTACCCTTCTCCCTTTGTCCTAAGAAGTGTTTCCCCAGAAATGAGGACCTGGGTCATTGCTGCATAAGCCCCCCAAAATAAACCTCGAGGATCACTAGGGGCTTTCTCAGAATTAAAGTGGGGGCAGGTTTATTTTAAATTAAAATCCAGTCTATTTCTTAAACATGTCCAAATATTGAGACTTAGAACCTAGGAGGCAGTACTATCGGGGGAAGTTCAACTTGCTACTTCGCCTACCCCGTTTAAAGCCGGTCTTTGCGGAAAGCACGAGTGTGCAGTCCAGCCTCGGTAGCGGGGGATACCCGGCTAGGCCTCGCCACCCACCCGGCCTGCGGCCCCACCCCCAGGGCTTCCCAGTGACCTGCTTTCCAGTGTGCAGGAGGCTTTCACTTTTCTCTTTCTCCAATGCCCCTGAGACCTCTAAATTGAGCAAGGCGAAGAGGAGCAGTAGCTGGGCCCCAAGGCCCTGGGTGGTCCTGTATTTCCCAAAGCTTCGGACTGATCCGAGGTTCGGGGGTAGCCTCGGAAACCCCCACGGTGAAGACAGCCCTGGAGGGCCCACCTCTTTTCCCCTGCCGCTCACCTCCGTTTCCCAATTTGGCTCAAGCGCCAGATGGACACACGACAGTCAACGTTAGAGACGATTACGGAGTGGGGTGGGAATAGGGGGAGGGCCAAGGCGGGGGTACATCTTTAGCTTTGAAAAATGGGACGTGGCAAACCTAAGGCCTTGGCAGAATGGAATGTCCTCCCTTCTCGGCACCCCAGCGCTTGCCCAGCCGCAGGCTGCGGCCTAGACCCTGCACCTTTCCGCCGTGGCCCCCGGCCTGGCCTGCGCGCGCGCGGGGAGGGCCAGAGGCTGTTCTTCTCCCCTTATCCTCCTCCAGGCCGCCTTCCTGTCCACTCTAGAAGCTGCAGTCTCCATAACCTCATCCCGCACCCCGGAAAGCCTCAGCCTGTGCGAGAAAGAGGGGCGGGCACAGCCCAGGGAGGAGGTTGAGACTGGGGCTCTACCGAAAGGTCACTGTTCAGCCACTCCCCTGACTCCCCACCAACCGGCAGCAGGGTGAAAGCACTTTAAGGGTGGATTTTTGGAAGGGGAGGGATTTCTGTCCCAGTGCATCCTACGTGACTCCCCTTTACGGCGCCCAGCCTCCCCTATCCCCATACCCACAGTGACCTGGCCACGGGGCCGGGGCAGTGGGCCCCTTCCCCCAGGACCTAGCAACACATCCTCATCATCCCCAACACCCTCCTTCCGCACCCTCACAGCACTCTCTAGAGAAGCCAAAACAGCAACACAAAACCCTCAACCCAGAAGGAAAATACACATTTCTCCTTTAGCCTTGATGCTAGTCTTACGCCACAGGAAAGGGAGCCGAGAAATTGGTCTGAAAGAGAGAAGCAGACATGCTCTTTCTTCGTGAACCTCCGAACCCTTGCCGCTCTCCCAGGAGTCCTTCCTGTCCCCTGGGCGCGGTCTCTCTTCTAAAAAGAACTTAATTCCCTCCTTTTCCTCACCTGCTAGGCCCACCAGGGTGCAGAGTCCATGATGTGAGGCTCCTTCGGATTAACAGACCAGTGCCCTGAGATAACCTTTAGAGCCCTGGTCTCAAGGTCATGTGCCCCAGGAAAAGGAGGCCCACTGGCCTCAAGAGACCACAGGTCCGGACCAGAACGTGCCTGGCAAAGGTCATGCCACGGAAAGCTTCTGACATACAGGAAAGTGCACCTGGACTTCACAGGGGGCCTCCCTTCAACCCCCTCTCACACTTACACAGATTGATGTGGCAATATTTATTCCCATTTAATTGAGACACTGGTTTAATTTCAGATTGCCTCGGTTTAAGGCCCAATGGGGTTTTCTGCAGCTCTTTTCCCTAGTGCCTCTACAGAAACTAATTGCTGTTAATATCCAATTTTGGCTTTATTATTCGTTAGCCAATTATGTATCCCATAGCCCAGGCCCCTTGCTGCTTACTGCCTCTGCTGGAATCAGCTAACACTATGCCTGGCTTCTGCTTTTTTTGCCTTTGCCTGATTCAGACCCCTCCCCCACCCCTAGATGATTTACAGGGCACATCAGTCATTTTGTTTGTTCCAGCACTTAGCGCAGTTGGATGGGGGGTTACTTTGAGACTTTTTTTTCTCCTTTTGAGAGAAATTTCTTCTTCACAGGTGAAGTATACAATCGGCACTTTTTAGAAAAGAAAATTTAAGTTTTTCAACTCTCTCTTCACCACCTCTGGGCTTCCCTGTTCTGGAGCGGTTTTTGGAGTAGCCTGTTTCAGCCAGAAGCAAGGGTGCCTCATCCTTAGAGTTTCCCCTGCAGCCTGGCTCTCCTGTCACCTCCCCCAGGGGCCGCCTGCGAGCTACCTACTGCATGTATATGACACCTTGGACTCTAACAGTGCCCAGACCATGTCATTTCATATTTCAAGGAGGAAAACTTGAAAATGCGAGTTGGAAAAGGAACCATTTTCAGAGATGAGGAGGCAGCTTTTGTCTCTACCACAGATACCCTGGAAACTGCTCCTGCTTTCCCTCCTAGGCATGTGGAGCTGATGCAACCGGGGACAAGAGCCTTAAAAAAAAAAGTAGTTTTTTGCCTCCTTTTATTTGTGTGCCCCGAGTTCACTGATACACAGAAGCAAGCACTTCCCGTTACTGGTGCTCTGGAAACAGGAAAATAAAAGTAAAAATCATAACGACAGCAGGAAGATCCTTCTTTGTTTTCCCTTCTTCCAGCCCCCCTTTGAATTTATGCTTTAAATGCTCTGTTGTGCTCTTACATTTATCTCTGGCAGTTCTATAGCAACCTGCATAGTGTCAGCATCAGAATCGAATGGAGAGAAAACAAAATGTCAGAGCAACTGGTTTTAGCTGAGGCCTCCCTGAGCCACCTGGAGGCTCCCTCCCCTTCTGACAAAGCCAGAGGAGGCTGAAGGCTTTCACCGTGGCCTGGGAATCCCATGGTCAGGTTTTTCAGAGGAAGGAAGTGAGGGTGCATGTAGGTCTGGAACACTGCTAAGAAGGTGCCTTACACATAAGGCTCAGTAAATACCACCAAATTGGATGTAATTAAATTAGCAGCAGCTGTCCTGCTTTTCTTGCAGAAAAGCTCCAATTGTGCATTCAGGCCTTTGGGGCAGAGAATAGAGTGACCTCACAGAATGAAGGGGTCTAAAGATGTTTCTGGTTCGTCCCCTAGCCTCAGCCTTGCTTAACTCATCCAGGTGTCTGGAGTTTGATTTCCAAGTGGTCCATGCGTTGTAGAGACTGTGTACATGCCCAGTCCCAGACACAAATTCAGAATAAAAACAAACAAACAAACAAACAAATCCTTCTATCTTCCTTGTAGAGCACTTCTTTCACTTTCTAATTACCCTTCTATGCAAATCTCTCCCTTTCATCACCCCCAATCACCCCCAATCATCCAAGGTCTGCCCCATGGGGGTGTGCTGTAAGTAAACACAAAAATACCAATTCTATTCCCTTCTACTGTCCTCCTCCCAGCCCAGTGAAAACATCTATATTCTCAACGGTCAACAGGTGTTAGGAGAAAATCAGTGATGCCAAGCCATCTCATACCAATATGTGAATGGCTCAGTCTCTGAACTGTCCCAGAGATATTTCCACTTTAGAAGAGATGCTTAATGTAACAAGTGAGATTCAGTTGTTGGAGTTTCTTGTAAAGGCATTTAAAAGTGGGAAAGCAGAGAAACATCAACTTGGGAAAGTTGGGAAATACCAGCTTTCCCACTTTTTGTGTGAGGAAAGCATCGTTGCCAGACAGACCAATGCTCCAAACACATAGATATGACATAGTTCATTAAGAAACACATTCCAAGGGAGTGTCTGGTGGCTCAGTTGGTTGAGTGTGCCCAGCTTCAGCTCAGGTCATGATCTCATGGTTCGTGAGTTCGAGCCCTGCTTTGGGCTCTGTGCTGACAGCTCAGAACCTGGTGTCTGCTTCGGATTCTGTGTCTCCCTCTCTCTCTGCCCCTCCCTGCTCATGCTCTCTCTTTCTCTCTCTCTCAAAAATAAATAACATTTAAAAAAATTTTTTTTAAATCCCACATTCCAAGAACCCCAAATGAATCCTTGTTGGTTCCCACCTTAAGCTCTGACATTATACTAGTCAGTATAGAAGGCAGGGAGGAGCACCTAGAGCCTTTAAGAAAAACACCTGTGATTTTTGCATAATAAATACCTACTGGCCCAGGCTATGGCCACCACATTTAAAACCAGCCCTTTCATGTCACTTTGCATAATTGTGAATTCTGATTTTGCTGTTCCATGAATCACAATTAATTATTCACTTAAATGCTGGCCTATATGGCATGGTAATCCCACTTCACTCCAGAATCCAAAGCAGACTCAAAGGAGTTCCAGGCACAATTGGAATTGGGTAGAGCTTGACTTTGCCACAGTCCAGCATTGGTTTTGTTCACTTTCCTCTCTCTAATTGACCCTTCCCTTGTCTAGTGGAGCTCCCTCTTCCCCTTGACACCCTGACTGTGTCCTGTCCCCACAGCGCACCTATGTTTCAGACAATGGCAAAGCCAGGACCTGGAGCATGTTCTTGTAGGGCAAGAAGCAGAAAAGGTTGTGACTTTTTTCCAGCACATACAGTAACTGCCTTCTCAGCTTTCTGCCAACCTCTTAGAAAACTTGGATTTGGAAAATGTCAAATGTCTCTCATCTTTCCACTCTTCCTCTTCTACCTCAGCATCTCGCCACCTTCTTGTGGACAATTAATCAATAGCAACAAGGTAGCATGAGAAGTTAGGAGCATAATCTTGCTGCCAGGCCATACTGCATCCCTGTTGTGTTAAACCTGTCTTACTCAATTCCTGAATCACTCATCATTCTATTGACTAAAACCTATCCGAGGTTTTGGGGCATCTAGGAACATTATTTAATGCAATACCAGAGCCTCCCAGAAGTCTAGAGGGATTTGGTTTTCTTCCATTTTTTGAAGCCTCCAGGATATTATAAAATTAAGACGTGCCAAAAGCAGGGTTACCAAACTTGTGATGTACTTTCTGTGCTTATAGTTAAGAATTTGATGGGTATTGAGGAGGGCACCTGTTGGGATGAGCACTGGGTGTTGTATGGAAACCAATCTGACAATACATTTCATATTAAAAAAATAATACATGAAATAAAAAGAGGAACTATCAATCTTTAAAAGAAAGAAGAATTTGAAATTACATGATTAATGTCTGCTTTCAATTCTGCTACTCAACCTGGGTGGTATGTATAGCATCTTCCAAAAATGTTACCAAAAAGTCTGCATATGAGACCCTTTGTGACTCTGGCACCCGAGCAGAAAATCCTGTATGCTCAGGCATAGCCCTTGGCCCCCAGAGAGAGCATAGCATAGGGTATATGATTGCAAGCTCTAGCATCAGACCACCTCTGTTTGATTCTTGGCTCCATCACTGGGCTATGTGAAATAAGGTACGTTGCTAAACCTCTCTGAGCATATATGCTACCTACTTTATAGAGTTGTTGTCAGGATTAAGTTAGACAACGCGTGTTAAAATGTTTAGCGTAGCACGGAGCAGTATTCAACAGAATTATATGCAAGCATATATGGAATTTTAAGCTCTCTGGTAGCCACATTTTAAGTAGAAAGAAACACGTGACATGAATTTTAATCATGTTTTATTTAACCCAATATATGTAACCCAAAACATTATAATTTCAACATGTAATCAATATAAAAATTGTTACTAAGATATTTAACATTCTTTTATTCATCGTTAGTCTTCAAACTTTGATGTGTATGTTATACTTACCATTTTAGTCAATAGAATGACTCAATTCATATGCTAAATTTTCATCAGAAATACTTGTTTCATATTCCAATTTCATACAGTGTATAGTTAAAGAGGTAAATTCACATGCCCAAGTTAGTTCTAACCATTTTTAACATTTTCTAATAACCAAACAGAGCATGTGTTTTTAAGCTTAATTAAAGATTCCATTCTTCAGTTGTAGGAGTCATATTTCAAATGCTCACTAACAACATGTAGCCAGTGGCTCCCATGCCAGACAATGCAGGTTTCAGCATAATACTTGGCACACAGTAACTGCTCAATAAATGCTTACTGGCCATTACTCTCAGGGTCCATCCCTCCCCAGACACAGGGAATGACTCCTTCTCTTCCCTCAGATTCTAGATTGGACCAGGCCTGTCCTTTGCTCTACCCAGGGCCTGTGAGACAAGCCCTTCCTGACCTTCCCCTCTGTGATTTCATGAAGCCTTCTGCAATTGCTAGGATTATTTTGCTATGTGCATGTGTAAGGAGCAGGGAGAGCAAGGCTTTTGTGGAGGGTTATTCTTGGCAACAATAACTTGGTACATCTGTGCAACAGAAATGACAGGACTAACGTGGTCACACTAGTGACTGACATTTGTTCCTATTCACAGACCAAATTGTATGTGAGAGAAAATAGACACGAGTATGGGACATGCTCCTAAATTTAATTCTGTGCTAATTTCTCATACTGTTAATTACGGACCTTTTCTAGCTTTCTCCATATTCATTTTTCAAGCAATTTTTATTAAAATCTTGCTGTGTGTCAAACATTGGTGTCAGCTAGGAGGAACTTGTAGAAACATAGGATTCACTCCCTCTCTGCCCTCAGTAATCTTACAGACCAGTAGAAAAACTAAAATAAGTGTGATCGGTGTCATATGAGAGAGACAGTCAAAATGCTAGGAGAGTTCAAACGAAAGAAATGCCTTTTCCAATGAGAGAGTTAGGAAAACTTCAAGAGGCAGGTGGAATATTGAGGGGAGGGGAGCATCCTAAATGGAAAGATTAGCTTGAGGACCATCCCAGGTATGTGAAGACTCTGCAAGACTAAGCCTAGGTATAATGACAACATACCAGAAAGAAAGTGTGGGACCAGATTGCATGTGGGAATTGCTGGATCATATAATGTCTTAGTCAGCTCAGGCTGCCATAACAAAATACCACAGACTGGCTGGCTTAAACAACAGAAATGTATTTTCTCACAAGTCTGGAGGCTGGAAGTTCAAGATCAGAGTGCCAGCATGGTCGAGTTCTGGTGAGAGCTCTCTTCCCGGCTTGCAGATGGCTGTCTTCTTGCAGTGTCTTCATGTGACAAAGAGGGAGAAAGAGAGAACTCTGGTCTTTTTATAAGGGCAATCATGATAGTCCCACCCTCACCCAAGCTTAATCGCCTCCCAAATACCATTTGCCAAATACTATTTGCCATCTCCAAATGCCATCACATGGGGAGTTAGGGCTTCAACATATGAAGTTGGGGTGGGAGGGACACAATTCAGTTCATAGCACATAGTAATCCTATTTTTAATTTTTTGAGGGACCACCATACTGTTGTCTATTGTGGCTGCACCATTTTACATTCCCACCAACAGTGCACAAGGATTCCAATTTCACCACAACATTGCCAACCCTTGTTATTATTCTGTTGTTGTTTTTTTCTTAATAGCAATCACCCGAGTGGATGTGAGGTGGTATCTCGTTGTGGTTTTGGTTTGCATTTTTCTCAAGACTAGTGGTGTTGGAGCATCTTTCATGTGCTTATTGGCCATTTATAGATCTTCTTTGGATAAATGTCTGTTCAAGTCCTTTGCCCATTTTTCAATTGGGTTTTGTTGCTGCTGTGACAATCATTACTCTGAGGCAGTTCTGACAAATGGAGTGGAGTCAGGAGTCCTAACCCACTGAATAAAATTTTACTGCCCTAAGTCTAATATCAGGTAGTCACCCTGGTCACCTGCATACCCTCTGATCATCACATGTCTCCTGGCACTTTGTGCTTAAATCCTCAAATGTTCCTCCTTGGTTGGATCTCTGAAACCCTTCTTGCCTGACTCCAATTCCTCAGGGCAAGGCTTGACCACTGGAGGATTCCTATTCCAAATCTGATGAAGGACTTCAAACAGTAGTATGTTTACATCCATGACCCTGACCTCTGGCATATTATTCAGAACTCTGATCATTTCAAGTGACAGACATCCAATGTGAACCAGTTTAAGCATGAAGGGGAATTTAGTGACTCATGAAACCCTGTACAAGAATCTGTTTGTAACTAAAGGACGGCTGGAAACATGCACTCTTTTAGTCTTCTGTCTCTATGCCTTTCTGCTTGTATTTAATTCTTCTCTTTCTGCAAACTGGCCTCTGCTTCCCAGGTCTTCACAGCAAGACATGTGGCCATTGGGATTTTCCTGGGTTTTACATTTTATAGCCTGCTTAGGTCAGATGCCCACCCTGGGCCAATCAACTTGACCAAAGAGGTAGAAAGCCCCAACTGGTTAAATGTGAGTTAGGTGTAGGCATGGAGCTCCCATGTTAACTGTGGATGTAAGGGAGGGATGTCCACCTAGAAAAAGGTACTGGCTAGTTAATACCACAATGTCCTGTGACCACCCATGTCCTGTGAATGGTGCCCTTGGACTTGTGATGGAGGTCCTGGTAGAAATCCTATTTCTGGACTCAAAGCCACCAGGCTGGTATCTCTCTCCTATATCCTCCCTCTTCAGAAGGCCTCAGCACCAGAGCCCATTACATCCTCTGGAGTCCTGTAGTTTAAAATGTTAATCACTTCTGACCCTGGTGCCAAGCTCCCAGCAAGCTTCAGGGTCAAGTTTAGTTTATGAGAGAAGCTGGTTGTGAAGACCACAAATTGTTACTTTTTTTTTTTTTTAACCAACTGTATAACATTTGGTGCTTTTCACAACACCACCCTGCTTCTCTATCTTACTGTGCTCTCTCCCTCACAAGCCACTAATACTTATCTCCTCCCTAAGAAAGGAAAAGGTGGGGGGAGCACCAGAAATGCCTATGGCCTCATCTCCCAGGGGTTCCTGGACAGAGAGTAATTTGGGACCTGAAGGAAATCCCCACAGAAAGGCCCTGCCTCCAGGCCTCACTAATTCTGGATTTAATTCTCTCCTGTGAGCCAGGCATTGAATTACTGTCCCCCAACCCCCATACCTCCTGTTTTCCATTGTCTCATCTAATAAAAGTTCCAGATCTGAAAGTATCTGAGACCCTAACCCTAATCCAATTAAACCTGCAAAAGCAACTAGACTTGGGAAAGACAAAGAGGTGAAGAGGTTAATAGCAGACAGAACCTCCACTGAAGAGCTAAATTAGCCTTGCCCACCTCAGGAGAAATGTTAAAAGCAGATTACTAAGACTGCTGTTGGTGATTAACATTTGCTCAAAATTCTAAGTAGCTGATTTTTTTCCCCAAGTTAAATGTTAACCTGAGGAAAGAAGGACAGGAGCTATGGGAGAAGAATGTAAAAGAGAAAACAGAAAGAAAGGCCTGCTGTGTGGATGTCTTCCTCCCAAAGTAGTGGGGATTGAGAATGCTTAGGAACCGCTTCCCATTCCCCTTCGTTTCCTTCTCAGGTAGGAAAGATGGAGATTTTCACCATCTTCATTTAACAGAGAAGCTGTGCTCCAGGATGGGAATGGAAGCAGGGTACCAAGCCTGACCTTGACAGGGAGGTTGGGAGCTACCTGGAAGCCTTCCAGTTTTGTATCCTATCTTGGTCAGTTAGGGCTACTATAACAAATACCATAGGGCACCTGGGTGGCTCAGTAGGCAAGTGTCCAACTTCTGTTCAGGTCCCCGCATGGAGCTCTCTGCTGTCAGCGTGGAGCCTGCTTCAGATCCTCTGTCTCCCTCTCTCTGCTCCTCCCGCACTTGTGCTCTTTCTCTCTCTCTCTGTCTCTCTCAAATAAATATAAATAAATAAATACCATTAAAAAAAAAACAAGTACATAGCCTGGGTAGCATAAACAACAGACTCTTACTTCTTACTGTTATGGAGGCTGGGAAGCCACCTCAATTGCTGGTGAAGACTCCCTTCATGGTTTGCAGACATCTGCCTTCTCCCTGTGTCTTTAAGATTTATTTATTTATTTATTTATTTATTTTTATTTTTTGAGAGAGAGAGAGACAGAGCATGAGTGGACGAGGGGCAGAGAGTAAAGGAGACACAGAATCTGAAGCAGGCTCCAGGCTCTGAGCTGTCAGCACAGAGCCTGACATGGGCTCAAACTCACAAACTGCAAGATAATGACCTGAGCTGAAATTGGACGCTCAACCGACTGAGCCACCCAGGTGCCCCTATTCCTATGTCCTTACGTGGCAGAGAGAGAGCTCTGGTCTCTCTATCCCCTTATAAGGGCACCAATCATCATGGGGTCTCCATCCCCATGACCTCATTCAAACAGTTACCTCCCAAAAGGTCCACCTCCAAATATCATCACACTGGGGATTAGAGTTTCAACATATAGATTTGGGGGTAGGGGAGGATGGAAACATCCAGCCCAAAGCAATACTTGTGAATCTGTGAGGTGGGTTTGTTCTGATGCAACAAATAACTAACACTGAAAAAGCCCCATCTCTACTCAGTGTTCTGGGGCACTTTGGTGCATCAGGACCATATTTTTGGTGCAAATAAATATATTGATTTTCCTTGATATCCTGTGATAGAGGTTTCATTTGCCATGATGAAGAGTAGAAAGATTATGATGTGAGTGTGTACGTGTGACTCTTTGTGAATACCATTAGTAGGATGTCAGTGTAGATAGAAATTCAGTCCAGCAAGCAGGAGTAATGGGCAGAACAGCACTACATTAAGGCACTAATCCAGATGTATGGGAAGAAACAAAGAAAAATTGGATATGGATCTTAACTTTTAGAAACTTACAATACAGGGAAGAGAAGACTTGTATAAAGGGCTAAAAACATAACAGAAAGTGATAATTAACATAGACTGCTGTTAAAAAAGTCATGTAGTTTCAAGAATGTAAAACGGTGCAGCCACCATGGGAAACAGTACCAGTTTCCTCCAAAAATTACAAATTGAAGGACCACATAGTCCAGCAACCCCACTTCCAGGTACAAATCCAAAAGAATTGAAAGCAAAGGCTCAAACATATATTTGCACATCCATGTTCATAGCAGCATTATTTGCAATGGCCAAAAAGGTGAAAGCAGCCCATGAGCCCATCAATAGATGAATTGATGATAGACGAATAGATAAACAAAATGTCATCTATCCATACAATGGAATATTACTTAGTCTTAAACAAGAGTAAAATTCTGACACACATGACAACATGGATGAACCTTGAAGACATTAGGCTAAGTGAAATAAGCCAGTCACAAAAGGACAAATCCTGGATGATTCTACATACATGAGGTACCTAGAATGGTTAAATTCATAGAGAAAGACAGAACGGTGGTGCCAGGGCCTGGGGAGAGGGAAGGTTGGGGAATTGTTTAATGGGCACAGAGTTTCAGTTTTGCAAGATGAAGAGTTCCATGGACAGATGGTGGTGATGACTGCACAAAAATATGAATGTATTTTTCATTAGCACTGAATGGTGCACTTTAAAATGGCCAAGGTGATAAGTTTTATAAATGTGTATTTTGCCACAATTTTTAAAAATATCATGTTATTTCAGACAAGACTTCCTGGAAGAGGTAACATGGACCTGTGCCTGAAAGGGCAGGTAAATTTCAACATGTAAAGAGGAAAAAGGACAATAGAAACAGAAGGAAGAATGCAAAATATCCAAAGGCAGACATATTCATAAGAAGACACAGTGAGTGGTTTGTTTCCTGGAACAAGCGTTTAGGAAGGAAAATAGGCTTCAACAGCCTAGACGATGGGGCCTTGAAATCCAGGATTTTATTCTCTATGCCAGCATATCTAGCGTTTCCATGGTGTGGTCCATAGAACACTAGTTCCATGAGATGCTGTGGGTAGAGGGGAGGAGTACTCCCTGTTCCACTGCAACAGTAATGGAGTAATAATAAGTAATAAGTAATCCCAATAGGGATTAATGGGTTTAGCTCTGCGACCACTTCTTCTACCCATCTTGGCCTGCAGAGGGAAGACACTACGGAACTTTCTCATTCATTCCTGATGCCCTTGGTAAAATGATGTATCCTCCGGGCCTTCCCATGGAACATAATCCTCTGGTGGATCTTCTTCTGGCCTCCTGTTATAAGTCCATTCTAGTATACCCACTTCCTCTTTCTGCCTTCTACTACCATCTTCCAGAGTAACTCAGGCATTTTCCACTTTGCTTAGTGTTGGTCATTGTCTTTTTCCGGGCTTCTAAGAGCAACCCCAGCAAGCAGCTGAGTTTTTTCCATCCTCTGGGGTCTTCAATAGAGTGTTAAATCTCATGAGGGGCCTCCAAGTCAATACATTTTTTTTTAATCTTTATTTTTGAGAGACAGAGAGAGACAGAGTATGAGTGGGGGAGGGGCAGAAAGAGAGGGAGACACAGAATCTGAAGCAGGCTCCAGGCTCTGAGCTGTCAGCCCAGAGCCCAACGCGGGGCTGGAACCCACGAACTGCGAGATCATGACCTGAGCTGAAGTCAGACGCTCAACCGACTGAGCCACCCAGGTACCCCATCAAGTCAATACATTCTTGCCTGTCCAGCATCACATCCCATGTACTTGGTCAAGTACCCCTAAAATTCAATCCCAGACATGCCCTCCGGCTCCTGCCAGTATATGTCATCTAGTTTTTATAATTCTTTAGGTATAAAGTCTCTTTTCTCCTTCCTCTTGCTGAGCACATCTCCAGTCAGATTTAAATCTATGCTGAAATTTAACTAGTTATCAGCCTGGCAGCCAGGAGAGGAGATGAGGTCAACTCCTTAGGGGAAGCACCCGATTGTAGGGGAATGATTTCTGCAGCATCTTCCAGCACAACAAAAGTTCTGGGCCTTACTAGGGAAGGATGAGCTACCTCTGCAAGCCCAAAAGGTCCTATGGTGGTTGTAGAGTTAATATCTTCAACATCCATCCAAATGTCCAGTCTCATGTTTTAGGGTCCCAGGCTGTCATAACATAATACCACAGACTGCACAGTTTAAACAACAGAGAGTTATTTTCTCACAGTTCTGGAAGCTTGGAAATCTAAGATCAAGGTGCTGACCGATTTGGTTTTTGGTGAGAGCTCTCTTCCTGGCTTACAGATTGGCTGCCTTCTTTCTGTGTCCTCACATGGCAGGAAGAGAGATCTCTGTTTCTCTTCTTGGAAGGCCACAGTCCTGTCAGATTAGAGTCTCACTCTTATTATCTAATTTAACTTAATTACCTTCTAAAAGTCCTGTCTCCAAATACAATCATGCTGGTGATTAAAGCTTCAACATATGAATTTGAGGGGAACACAATTCAGTTCATAGCACAGATTTTCACAGTGCCCTGTCCTTTGCATAATGCACCTGCCTTAGCTGAGCATTCAAACATATTTGGGGCTTTGTGACTCACAATGAGGTCTTCAGCCTGCTGCTCAAGTGTGTCTGCCTTTTTACTCTGGGTGGAAAAAGCCTCTTTGTGAACTACCACCAAGGCATTCTGGATCTTGCATTTAGCCATTATCTGCTTTTTAATAGCCTTCAGTCTCTCATTATCCTTTTGCAGGATACCAGTACAACTTTGCAGTAATCAGTCAGCTCCATTGTCTCTGTAGGCACTGTTTTCCCGGTTTTCTCCCCAAATTCCTGTATCATCACACCTGCCACAGAATTACCCTCCACCATGACATTTTCTCAAGTCACCACCAGTGATAGTTTTAGCAATTGAGCCACCACATTGTGGTGACTATTCGTGACCCACCTACTAATCAAAATGGCTTCCTCTTTCTATATTGGATGAGTGGTGGGCATACCCATCTTGCCCCTTATTTTCTCACACCACTCTCACACCACTTCACTTGTGTTAGTCCAAGTCCTCTGAGAATCAAACCCATGAGAGGAATAAGCATGCAAGGGGAAATGCCTATGGGAGAGCAAATGGGAAGAAAGCCCCAAAGGCTAGAGAGCCTTGTCAGATCACTTCTCCCAGGTGAAGGAGAGAGGGGGGAAAGAAGGTTAGATGGAAACATCCTGGACTGCCATGAAGTCTAAGAAAGTTTCAGCAAGGCCACTAAGAAGTATTGGAGTCAACATCAACTATCAGTATCCTTGCACATTTAGTCACTGACTGGGAGTACCCAATGGGAAGTCCTGACTCAGCACAAATACTGCTGCGGATTTCAGAAAAAAGAGCCAGGGAAATTGGTCCCTTATGATCCCTGTAGCTAGAAGTCAGCCAAGCTCAGTCACTACTCCACAGTGCTCCAGGCCTTCTCTGACTCCAACCGGGAAGAAAGAGAAAAAAAAATGTTACATTCAACAAAAGAATAAACACATCATGTTTTTACATCCTTGAATGTTGATCTCAATATCCACTTCTTCCAATTAATTGCAGAGGTAAACTTCTTATCACTGCATAATCTCCACCATATTGGTAGGTATTTGTTATTTTCTCCTACAGGTCAAAAACAACACTGATGGCAGTCCGTGAAGGCAAGGGTGCTAAAGGCCATCTTCACATTTTGCCCCCCATAATTTTTTTGATAATTGCCTTCTGAGAAGCTCACCACTGAGAAGTGTTCACAATGATTTGCCACTGCCATGGCATCATTTTATAATGTTCACAATGTGAGGCTAATCTCTGTGCATGAAAGTTTAATGGTCAATCAAAGCATATCCCCATGCTACCTCTGAAAGGAAAGGAGTGGGCAGGTGGGATCCTGTCCCTTTACCCAGAAAGGAGAAACTCAAGTCCATGGGAGCAGAGTGGCCACTGTGCAGAGTTGATCTGGTGCAAGCCTGAGTCCCTCTGGTTGACAAAGGCATTCCCTGGGTGCAATTACATGTCAGTCCTTTGTCAATGGTTTTTTATATCTCTACTCAGCTTTTTTCTTTTATTTTATATCCCATTCCAGATCCTTCTGACACTAGTCAAAATCAATTCACAGTCATGAAAGGCAAGTTCATAAGCTCCTCCTAGCCTAACTCATATAAAATTAGAGAAAAAGATCCTCTAGGTTGTCAGTTCAGCATTTATCGAGCTCCTGCTGCATACCAAGCACACACTGTTAAGTCCTGAAATACAGAAATAAGATGCCGGCCCTACTTTCTGAAAGCTCCCAATCAACTCTTCCACAGTCCTCATGCTCTTCACTGCATTTGGAGTGCCAGGGTCTAAATTATTCACAGAGGATAAAATGGTCTATTTTGGGGTAACTCCTATCACACTTCGTGGTGGCTGCTTCCATTTTTAAAATAGCCTCAAGTGTGACTATTAATCAGGATATCATTAAAAATAATATCTGTCAGGATGACATTCATTTCTGTTCCATAAATAATGTCACCAGCATTGAATTCCTGAACAGTGGAACATTTACAGAGTTACAGAAGAACTCTAGGTAATGAGCTTCTGGAGGACAGGGCTGTGTCATTTGCCTTTCTGACACAGAGCACCTAGGACAGTGCCTGCCACAAAATGGGAGCTCAGCAAAGGTGTTCTGAATAAATTTAAAAATTCCTACATCTCACATTATGACCGTGTTGTAAAAGTATGTAGCTCTTCTTTGTGACATCGAGCTCCAAGATTCAAAAAGTTTCCAAAACATCTTAATGTGTCTTAGAGACCATTATTGCTTTTTAAAAGTATATTTAAATCTTTAAAAGTGTGCTTATCTCACATCTCTTAGGTGAATACATTTTGTAAGTTCATTACTCAGTGTGTGAAAGGATACATAGTCCCATTGGTTTTAAATCTACTTCTATTAAAGGTCAAGAGCTGCCCCTTTTTGAATGGGATAAAAATCAATGTCAGTGTTGCTTTGTCCACTTCTAATTTTCTCTAATGCTAATATTGTAGGCTTATTTAATTTTTTAAATTAGATTTTAGATAATTGTAGATTCACATGCAGGGGTAAGAAATATACAAAGTGATCACATGCACCCTTCACCCAGTCTCCTACTAATGGAAGCATTTTACATAACTACAGTATAATATCACACCTGGGAAATTGGCATTGCTACAATCCACTGACCTTATTTAGACACTAGTTTTACATACACACACACGTGTGTGTGTGTGTGTGTGTGTTCAGTTCTATGTAATCTTATCACAGGTGTAGATCTGTGTACTCACCACCCAATCACGCTTTAGTACAGTTCTCTTGCCACAAAGATCTGGCATGCTACCATTCCAAAGCCACCTCCTTTCCTCCCTTCCTTCCCTAACCCCTGGCAACCACTACTTTGTTCTCTAGCTCTATAATTTTGTTAATAGAATGTTACATAAATGCAACCATATAGTAGGTAACCTTTCAAGATTTGAGATCCTCCCAAGTAGCTGCAGGTGTCAATAGTCTATTTCTTTTTCTGGCAGAATAGTATTCCATAGTATATATGGAATAGTATTCCATAGTATGTAGCACAGTTGAATAATTCACCTGCTAAAGGACACTTGGGTTGTTTCCAGTTTCAAAATCTATTTGATTTTATAAATTTTTTTTCAAAAAATTAGGTCTTTGGGGGCACCTGGTTGGCTCAGTCAGTTGAACATATGACTTTGGCTCAGGTCATGATCTCACTGCTCATGAGTTTGAGCCCCACATCAGGCTTTGTGCTAACAGCTCAGAGCCTGGAGCCTGCTTCAGATTCTGTCTCTGCCTCTCTGTCCCTCTCCCGCTCAGGCTCTCTCTCTCTCTCTCTCAAATATAAATAGAAACATTGAAAAATAAAATTAATTAATTAAATAAATAAATAATTTTAAATTAGGTCTTTAGCCATCAGTTTTATCATATTCAAAAGCCCAAATACTTTGTTTCCTCTCTTATCCCTACTGTTGTTTGTTCCTTTAACTTTTTAAAATCCTAGCATATTTTTCAGAGTCCTAGCATATTTTTCTGAGGTTTATTGACTAAAATTCCACATAGAAATCAGAATCAAGAATGCAATACTTTTAAATGATAGTACAATGATAATATTTTTTCTTATGTTTTTAATAGCTTTCTTGGTTGGGCCCACACTTAGTTAACTTTTTTTGGCTACATGAAGCTGATAAACTCAGAGAACAGTCTAATATTTTCCACAGACAATTAGCCCAAAAAGCTGTACGTATAGTTTGGATTATTATTTTTCTCAATACTCCATCTTTTATTTAGCCATGCTGAAACTCATTTGATACTTTTCTGCAGCTCAAAGAGTATGGCAAGAGGTTCTTCCATCCTATGACCCTCAGTTTGTGTTTTCACTACCTGGTAAGTTCTGTGCAGTCTGCATACTTGGAGACTGCACCTTGCAATCCCCTACCCTCCTTTTGTGTGCAGGTCCAGGGCTTCAAGCCAGATTTTCTCAATTTCCTGTGACTGTGTCTCTCGCTAAGGAGTATCTTATTTATGACTGCTTTCTGTTCATCAGAAGCAAGGGATTCACTTGACTTTCCAGAGCCCTGAACCAGATTTCTGAGCTCTAGTAAACCAGCCTCATTCCTGTCATAGACTGAAGAAGAAAGATACCAATAAACTACCCCAGTGGTTCTCACATCTGTCTGCACATCATGTCCAGATATTAAATCTGGGGCAAACCCAGAGCATGAGAATTTTTTAAAAGTCCTCAAGAGTCACATAAATTATAGGGGCTCCTGGGTGTCTCAGTCAATTGAACATCTTACTCTTTATTTGGGCTCAGGTCATGACTTCACGGTTCATGGGTTTGAGCCCAGCAGCAGGCTTTGCTCTGACAGTGCGGAGCCTGCTTGAATTTCTCTCTCTCCCTCCCTCTCTCTCTCTCTCTCTCTCAAAATAAACAAATAAACCTCTAAAAAATTTAAAGATTCACATAAATTATAGTAAATCCATATATTTTGAATACTATGCAACCATAAAAAAGAGATCCTAGGGGGGACTCTGTGAGTGAAATGTTACAAGGACCACAAAGTACCAGAGACATCACTACAAGCATGAAACCTACAGACATCACAATGACTCTCAACCCATATCTTTCTATAATAACACTGAATGTAAATGGACTAAATGCTCCAACCAAAAGACATAGGGTATCAGAATGGATAAAAAACAAGACTCATCTATTTGTTGTCTACAAGAGACCCATTATAGACCTGAGGACACCTTCAGATTGAAAGTGAGGGGATAGAGAACTATCTATCATGCTACTGGAAGTCAAAAAAAGCTGGAGTAGCCATACTTATATCAGACAAACTAGACTTTAAATTAAAGGCTGTAACAAGAGATGAAGAAGGGCATTATATAATAATTACAGGGTCTATCCATCAGGAAGAGCTAACAATTATAAATGTCTATGCGCCAAATATGGGAGCCCTCAAATATGTAAAACAATTAATCACAAACATAAGCAACCTTATTGATAAGAATGTGGTAATTGCAGGAGACTTTAATACTCCGCTTACAGCAGTGGATAGAACATCTAGACAGAGAATAAAGAAAGAAACAAGGGCCCTGAATGATATATTGTATGAGATGGACTTCACAGATATATTTAGAACTCTGCATCCCAAAGCAACAAAACATACTTTCTTCTTGAGTGCACATGGAACATTCTCCAAGATAGGTCACATAGTGGGTCACAAAACAGCCCTTAATAAGTAAAAACCTTAAACAAATTTTAAAGATTCACATAAATTATAATAAATCCATATATTTGGAATACTATGTAAGCATAAAAAAGATGGAGGAAATCATTCTGTGCACTGGAACATCCTTTGAATAAGAAGGCAAATTCCCTCTTGCCCATCACCTTTCCAGTCTTCTATCCTGAAATAAGAACTTGATGTCAGGAGATATGGCAACCATCTGATAATGACAACAAAAGTAAAAGAAAGATCAGGCAGGCAGCTACAAGGTATCTAGGTCTTTGATGATCTAGAACCATGGCACCAACCCTGGACTGCCTACCTTCAGACCAGTCTGCATGAAGAGAAACAAGAAAATAGAAAAAAAGATGCATGGAGTAAAGCAGGGATGAGGAACAGGGAAGGTCTGATGGGCTTGAGTGTCAAGTCCCAGTTCATTGCTAAACCTGGTTGCATGCTGCTCTCACACCTTGCAATGCACCTGATCTTCTCATAAATCTTTCTTCCTTTGCTTATGTGAGCATCGCTGGATTTCTGTTACTTCAACCAAGGGTCTCACCAAAAGCAGTACTTCAGCACTGTGTTATCACTAATGTTTATAATTTTGTCTCTAATTCATCAAGAAAAGGTTAAAATATACTTGATAATCTGGGAATGCAAGCTGGTGCAGCCACTCTGGAAAACAGTATGGAGGTTCCTGAAAAAACTAAAAATAGAACTACCCTACGACCCAGCAATTGCACTACCAGGCATTTATCCACAGGATACAGGTGTGCTGTTTTGAAGGGACACATGCACCCCCATGTTTATAGCAGCACTATCAACAATATCCAAAGTATGGAAAGAGCCCAAATGTCCATCGATGGATGAATGGATAAAGAAAATGTGGTATATATATATATATATATATACACACACAATGAAGTATTACTCAGCAATCAAAAAGAATGAAATCTTGCCATTTGCAACTACATGGATGGAACTGGGGGGTATTATGCTAAGTGAAATCAGTCAGTCAGAGAAAGGCAAAAATCATATGACTTCACTCATATGAGGACTTTAAGAGACAAAACAGATGAACATAAGGGAAGGGAGACAAAAATAATGTAAAAACCGGGAGGGGACAAAACAGAAGAGACTCATAAATATGGAGAACAAACTAAGGGTTACTGGAGGGGTGGGGGGGTGGGCTAAATGGGTAAGGGGCACTAAGGAATCTACTCCTGAGATCATTGTTTCACTATATGCTAATTTGGATGTAAATTTTTAAAAATAAAAAATAAAATTAAAAAATAAATATATACTTGATAATCTCTAATTTGTAAAAAGTAGGAGAGTTATCACAGTGTGGTAGCAATAACATTGGCTTTGGAGTTGGACAAAATTGGATTCAAATCCCCATTCTGGCCTTCACCCAACATGTGATTTTAGCCAAGTGACATAAGTTCTCTGAGTCTCTGTTTTCCTTACTGCATAGAGGGTGATAATAATACCCATCTACAGGGTTGTTAAGGGCTGAATACAATAATGTGTGTACATGGCTATTATTATTATTATTCAATAATAATAGGAATTTTTGAAAAAAGATGAAGTATGTATTATATCTTAGAAATGTTTACCTTGAAAGTGACTTTCCTATGTAATAGGATTATCATTTTTTTAGAGAGAGGATTACCCTATTTTCCTAATGATCCAGATGGTAGACCATCAGTGCATACTGGTCCAAACTTGGAATATTGCAAATATTATTTTTGAGTGTCAATAAACCATCAGAAAAATTATATGCTAGCTAAACAATATCCTTAAAGTAAGATTTCTAAAATTTATAGGCACTGTGTAAAGAGATTGGCAGCCAAAGGCTGCTCTGAACATTACTTGCCAGAGCTCAGGGACAAATCAGGTGTCTCAGAACACCAGATGACTTTACAGACCACACGCCTCCCATATTCATCTAAGCCCCAGAGACTTTGTGCAATCTCTGCACTAGAAAACCACATCCACGGGTCTGCTCTTCATCATGAACAACCATAGCTTTAAATACAAGACAGAACTTTACAATCAAACAAATCCAGATGGACAGTTCTCTCAAAGCCAAATCTATACCCAGGACACAGATTTCTAGAATAAAATGCAGCCAAGACTGATACAAAAACAACCCAGGGAACAAAAAGTCCCAGTCACTATAAAGTCATCGATCACTCTGCTACTCAGAATTGAGCACCACGTGCACATAGGGTGGGGGAGTAGGGGAGGACCACAAAGTAGACACCAAAGCCCTGGAAATGTGCAGGGTGAGTGGAGGTCAGTAGAACACAGTCATAACAGAGGGAGGGCATATGCTCCTCTAACAACACAGTCCACTTGATCTCCATTCCTTGTTAAAGAATTAGGGCTTGCCTTCATGCATACCCATGGCCCTGCTAAGGGCCCTTATGCTACCCATGTAAGCCACCATGGTGATGTATGATGCATCAAGAAGGTGAACTGTTTAGAATACTTCCGTCTTCCAGAAGACACAGAGGTAATAGCTCCTTCTCTCAGCCTTGCAGGCTAGGACTTCAACTTGATCAGTTTGCTCCAAAGTGGCCAGGCCCTGCAGGACTGCCTTGTGCTGACCAATCTTGTAAGAGACTCACTGGTAAACCAGATGTCTGTTGACTGACTCTTTTATTAGGAGAATGCATATCCTGTAGGCTGTCCTCATTTGGTAATAACCTTTGCTCCCAACCTTCTTCTTTCCACCAACATATCTTTACCCTATATCCATGTCTTCAAAACCCTTCTCTTTGAGACAAACTCTTGATAAACTGTTAATGATGGTGGTGGGTGGTCAAGGATAGGCTATTTCTTTTGTAACTACAATAATAATGGTTACCATCTATTGAATAATTGTTATATGCCAGGCATTTGGTAAGCATTTTACATACATAATCTCATGTAATTCTCAACCATATGTAATGGGCCTATTATTATTATGGTTTTTATAGATGAAGATGATTTTTATAGATGAAGAAGTGGAGGCTCCGAGTGGTCAAGTAACTGAATTGTCCCAGATTGGGCTGCCCAGGAAGCAGACCCTGGAGTTATTGTGCTGGATGTTTGTTAGGGAATGCCCTTGAGATTAGGACCTGTGGAGCAGAGGGGGTGGTAATGGGAGTGGGTAGAAGGAGAAGTTGAGCTATGATGCCCATTGACAGCCTCAGCCAACCCATGGGTAGCTCTGGAGCCAGAATGGTGCTTCAGAATTGCCTCAAATTGGGCTGAGATGGCCAGGTCTTTATATTCCCTCTCAATCAGTCATTGAACATGGATCCTTCAGAAGGGTGGACTTTAGGTAAGGTGGCTCTGCAGCTGAAGTAAATCCCAAAGAGGCCGACAACTGGAAAAAGTCTGCTCATCACACTTCCGGCAGCTGGGGCAAAGAGTCCTTCATTGACACAGGAAATGGGTGGCACATCACCCATTTGATGAGTCTGGAATGTTAAGAAGGTCCAAACCCAGTGAGTGGTAGAAGCAGACTTGGAACAGAAGCCTCTCTGACTCCATACCTTTCCAATGAACCAGCTTTCTATAGCACCTCCCACAACTCTTTAAATTGACTGTTTAAGTTTCAGCTCTCAAAAGATGGTTTTCTTCTTTTATGCGCTTTGCCTGCAAATTGGTATCCTCCTCCAAGATAGTAGGGCCCTTGGGCACATTTATGACTCTTGCCTAGAGGAGAATGACTCTCCTCCCCTCTATGGAAGAAGAGTGGCCTCAGCAGTGTTGACATCTTGAGCCTTTAGCCTGCAGAAAATCAACAAATACTCATGTCCTTCTCATAACACACTCAGTGGTTATTTTAGCCTCAAGACCAGACATGCATGCTCACAGGATGAAACCAAACATTTCAGCAGCTCTACTTCATCCTACTGCTCTAGAACAATTTCCATCCATTTCTCTCTTTAAAAATTTACTTTTGAGACCTTATTTAATTTGCTTTTCTCCATCAGAGCTATTAAAGTAAACAGCAGTGCGTCAAACAACGTAAGAGTCACAGATCAATTTTGTAAAAGTGACCTTTTTTCTCTGTAAGAATTTCAAACCATATATTAAGTTCCTCAAAATGACATTACCCAAGGTTAACCACCGTTAACATTTTTTAGTATATACTTCCAGTATATCCTGTGCATATATTCAAGTTAAAATATAGGTATTCACTTTTACATAAATGGTGATAAGCCATAAATATGATTCGGTAATCTGCCCTTTCCCTCACCAGTGGGATAGGGGCATCTTTTCATGACTACAGATTCTCACACTGGAGCATACGAGTAGCTGACAATGACCCTAGAGATACAGAGAGAGTTGCAGAGAAGGGGGTAAGTTGTGATAAAGCTTTAGGATTTTATCCTAAAAATAAGGAGAAGACATTAAAGGACTACAAAATTTAATTTATTTTTTTTTAATTTTTTATTACATTTAGTTATTTTTGAGAGATAGAGAAAGGCAGAGCACAAGTGGGGAGGGACAGAGAGAGAGGGAGACACAGAATCCAAAGCAGGCTCCAGGCTCTGAGCTGTAAGCACAGAGCTCAACGTGGGGCTCGAACTCACCGTCGCGAGATCATGACCTGAGCCAGAGTCGGATGCTTAACTGACTGAGCCACCCAGGCGCCCCTAATTTATTTTTTTAAGTGGTTTATTCTGACCACTGGTTGCATCAAAACAAGTCACTATTTGTTTGTTTATTGCCATTATTCAGTAAAAAAAATCTACATTGAAATGATGTTCCCATGGTGTTCAACCTTAGACATGAGAAAGGCAAATGTGAGCAACCTCTACTCAATCCACACATAAGCTTTTGGGATTAGAATTTATTAGTTATCAGAGAAAGAACCATCAAATCAAAAGGGTTTCCTCTCTCTATAAACCTTATCTGTCTGCTTTCCAGAAATGATAAATGTTCGTGGTAGAAAATACAGAGAATTGAAAGAAAAAGAAAAGTTAACTGATTTATAATTCTACCATCCAGAGGTAACCACTAATCATTACCATGTTGGTATATGTTGTCCCAGTCTTTTATCTAAGAATATTTTTTTTCTTTTACAAACAAGAGCAATAATTTCACAAACTTTTTATATTTTAATGTATTGTGAACATCCTTCTTGATCATTAAATATTTTCCCACAACTTCATTTTCAATGGTCATCTAGTATCCATTATGTGGTACTATCATTTGTTAAAATGGTCTCCAGTTGTTGGCAATTGGGTTGTTTCAAATCACTGTGATGAACAACCTTGTAAGTAAATCGCACTGTGATGAACATCCTTGTAGAAAGGTATTTGCATGTATTGCCATTTTAAGATTACAGCCTGTTCTTACAGCTCCATCCCACATCATACCAAACATTATAAAATACACCTCCAGCTCACATCAAACATCACTGTTTTTGCAGTAAAAATGTAAAGGATTTTTATAAGTTGCTTTTGAAATAATTTAGCTGTAAGGAGCACATTTAATTTGGCTATGACTTTTCAGCAATCATTTACCATATAGCAGAATTCTTGTAAACTGAGAAAAATCAAACCTACAGATAGCTTTTAAATATAACGAATTTTAGGGGCACCTGGGTGGATCAGTCAGCTGAGTGTCTGACTTCATTTTGGCTCAGGTCATGATCCCAGAGTTATAGGATGGAGCCCCACCTCATGCTGGGCATTGAACCCACTTGAGATTCTCTCTCTCCCCTCTGCCCTTCTCCCCCGCTCATGCTCTCTCTCCCTCTCTCTCTAAAAAATATATGTATATATAATATGTATAATAAATATAATGAATTTTATGAACAATAACTTTAATAATTTATTAAATTGATATAAAATTATCTTTTGTGGATATTTAGTTCAACATCTGTTAATTTCTTTTTTATTTTTTTTTTTTAATTTTGGAGCCATGCATTTTTTTTCTATGTCTCATTCCATCTATTTTGTAGGCTCTTTAAAAGCTTACAAGCCTCAGTCAGTATGACTGTAGATCCTAATATAAAAAGTGACATTGCAAATTGCTAAAAGGGGCCAATAATATAGAAATGTTTTTTTTTTAAGTTTATCTATTTTTGAAAGAGAGAGTGTGCACAGGGGAGAGGCAGGGAGAGAAGGAGAGAGAGAGAGAATCCCAACCAGGTTCTGTGCTGTCAGCGTAGAGCCTGACAGGGAGCTGATCCCACGACCGTGAGATCATGACCTGAGCAGAAATCAAGAGTCAGACGCCCAACTGACCAAACCACCCAGGTGCTCTAGAAAGATACTTTTAATAATGCATGGCCACTATCACTCTCGATAAATTGTGAACTATGTCTGTGTTCCCCTCCTCTTCTTCTTCCACCCCTCTGCACATGAATTTAACATTGACCACCTGTAGGTCAATGGGTGTCCCTGGGAGAAATAAGAGAAAGAAAAGCGTATGGCTTCTTAGGAGTTGGTGGCCTCCTTTCCACTTTTTGGTGGAAGGATCATATGGGTCAGCCCACACATTAGCACTTGAACTTGCTGTTGCTGAATAGACATCTGCTGAGATGGACATGCTTATGTATTTGCATGGATACATGTCAGCAGGGCTTGAAGACGTGGCATAGTGATGGAGGCACAGGCCACCAGTAAACAACTGGACCCCATATTCTCCACTCTACCCAGCATTGACTTTCTACACCCAAGGAAGCCTACTTCCCCTTTTGTGTTTTCATAAGGCCAAGGGGTCCTCATTCAAAAGGCATCTTTGGCACAGAACACAAGAGGAAAGAAACCCAGCCCCATCCAGCCATCTGGCATTATACAGGCTTTAACATGCAACCCCCAGTATATTGAGGCAGGATTTCTCAAAACTACCTCCAAATGTCAAGTGGAGGAATGTATTACAGCTCATCAATAGATGCTTTTCTCCTTGAAGAGACATTTTAGGCAGCAGAAAAAGTCACTGCCTGTCCCTACCCTTCCCTTCTCACTCATTTTTTTAGTGCCTTTATTTTTTAGAGCAGTTTTAGGTTCATGAAAAATTGAGGAGAAGGTATAGACATTTCCCACAGACCCCTTGCCCCACACATGCATGGTGCCTCAGGACTCTTCCCTCTTCCAGAAATGCCTCTCCTTTCATTTCACATTTTGTTCTTTGCACTTTATCCCCTTATCACTGGCATGGAATCTCTGAGGTTTCTTCCTTACGTCTTTACCCTAGCTAAGTTTTCTCTACCAAAAATTTCTCTCATTATTTTCTGAGTTTATTAGCCATGCATTTTCTTCTTATTGCATTTTATTTATTTTTAATTATAAGAGTAATAATATGAACCGAGCATATCTTGGTATTTAGCTATGATCAAGCCACCCACTCAACCCACCTCCACTAATTACTACCACCAATCATATATTCAACAAACATTTACCAGATTCCTGTTGGTACTAGGGACCACACTAGGAATTGCATAAGACAAGAAGCAATGGATTTAAGTTGGAGCAGATATGGTTTTTATGAAATAGAATTGATGTAATAACTCTTTACGGCTTAGCCAACGTTTTCACCAGAATCACCCCCATTTACTTTTTATGACAACTCTAAGGTTGCCTCGAACCACAGAGCCAATATCTACATGTGCCAAACATCTGTTGTTGGCCCCTCCACATCCACTCTTCCCACCCTATCAGTGTCACAGAAAGTTGACTTTCATGTGACCAGCAGGGTCCTGTGCCATGTGACTTTGGTTGAGTCTGGCCAGTGAGGAGCTTGGCAAGGGATCAGAAGAAGGGAAGGAGGGGACAGAGGTCAGGATATTTATTCCCCTGGTTTCTCTCCTTAAGTTTCCTCAAAGGGGGACGCCGGGGTGGCTCAGTCAGTTCATGACCCCAGCTCAGGTCATGACTTCTCAGTTCGTGATTTCAAGCCCCACGTTGGGCTCTATGCTGACAGCTCAAAACCTGGAGCCTGCTTTGGATTCTGTGTCTCCACCTCTCTTTCCCCCTTCTCCACTAGTGCTCTGTCCCTCAAAAATAAATAAACATTAAAAAAAAAATAAAGTTTTCTCAAAGCACCATGAACCTGGACCAAAGGTCATTGCTCTGGACCAAAGGTCAAGGCAACCTGTTCTACATAACGTTCCCTCCCAGTTCTGGAAACTTCTTCCCCTCAACCTTAAGAGTGGTAACACCTTCAGTGCTGCTAGCCCCATGTTCCTACAACATTCTTGTAGTTCCTCTTCACCTAAAAACACTTTTGAAATGAGTTACTCTGTAAACAAAACCCTCTCAAATTGTTTTAATTTGAAAGAGAGAGTGGAAGCATATCCAAATGTGGTATATGTTAATAGGTGACATGTTTATGAGTGTTTCTTGTACTATTCTTCTACTTTTCTGAATTATCTTAATTTGCATGGTATAATTTATTTATGTTGATCCCTAACTGATACAATAGCCAAGCCAGAGTCCAAACCAAGGCTTTGTAAGCAGACATAGAGTGACCAACCGTCTTGGTTTGCTGGGACTGTCCCAGTGTTATCCCTGAAAGCCCTGCATTCCTGAGGGGAAACCCCTCGGCTGCAAGCACACTTTTCTACAACCCCAAGCGTTTATCCAAGAAAGAACCAAACTGGTTGTGGCACAGGAAAAGCCCAGGCAAAAAAAAATCCCTATCTTTTTGGTTAAATAGTGAGCCTTCAGCCTAACTTCCCAGCCTGGAAATGAATATGGAGAGAATCATTATTTCTAAAATACTTGGGTTGTTTTGATTGCATATTAATGATAAAACTAACTCAACCCTGAAAAAAAATGTGTTGAACTGTAGAGCCTTATGATTTCAAATTTAACGTTTCACTTTATATACATATTTTATAGTAGCAAAGTACGATAAGACGATCAATGAAGAATCTGCCAACACACGAAAAAAGTCACATTAGGATAAAATTCTGTGCAGGAAGTATAGTAAAATTATAAGTTCCAAGGAGAAATGGAATTATGTAAAATTTCTAACTATTAAAGAAATGTTTAATTTAGTTTTTTAAGTGGGTAATTCTGGGTATCAAATCACCATAACATTTATGTTCCAAAGGATATACTAAGAGTTATATAATAGTTTGTTTAAAATTTTCAGTGTTTGCAGTATATTGGATTTCATGGCTCTTGCAAATATTTAAACTTATAATGAAACATTTTTAGTGTCAACTTTAAAATGTGTCAGAGAGAACATAGTTGTTTTTAATTGTTTAAGTTTTTTAATGTTTATTTATTTTTGAGAAAGAAAAGGAGCAGGGAAGGGGCAGAGACAGAGGAGGACAGAGGATCCAAAGCAAGCTCTGTGCTGATAGCAGACAGCCCAATGTGGGGCTCAACTCATAACCCATGAGATCATAACCTGAGCCAAAGTCTGCCGCTTAACCAACTGAGCCACCCAGACGCCCTGAGAACATAGTTTTAAAAAAACCAAAAAACCAAAAAACCAAAACAACAAAACAAAACAAAAAATCCTTAAGGGCTACATAAGCACGTACATTAGCATGAATGAACATATGATCATCATAATAGTGACTTTTTGATCACCTGCTGCATTATCAGGCACATAACATTTCATTTCTCTCCCAACTTATTTGTTCAAAAAAGTGGTAGACTAGCATAAGAAGCTCCACAAACCCTTCACTAGTTAATATTTGCCATTTTGCCCATTCTCTTTTCATATAGTGATATTTCTTCCCTAAATATTTCCATAATGCATTGTTTAAGAAAAGAACATCTCCTGTAGAACCACAACAGCATTATCACACTTAAAAACTTCACCATAATTTTACATTATCCAATATACAGTTAGTATTCAAATTTCTCTAGTCATCTAAGAATATTTCTGCTGGTTAGGGTATTGTTTTATTTTGATCCAAGATCTAATCAAATGTCATGCATTTGGTATAATGACTTTCTACTCTATTTTAAGTTAAAATGGTCTCATTGCCTTTTTAATATATTGTCTTATATTGCTTATATTATTATATTATATTATATTATATTATATTATATTATATTTATTATAGTTTTTGACAAGTCTGGGTCACTTGTCTGATTGTCTTATAGAAAGCCTCATGTTTTGGATTTGTCTTATTGCTTCCTCATAACTTAGTTTCAAGTTAGACATTTTTGGCAAGAGTACATCCTAGGTGATGTTGCACCTCTTGTCCATCACTCTACTTCAGGAGGCACAGAATGTTAGGATGTCCCATGACTAGTGATGCTAAATTTAATCTCTGAGCTCAGGTAATGGCCCACTCTAAAAGTCCATGTTGTCCTTGGTAATTAGTAAGATTCTGAGGGGGGAAACTTTGAGACCATGGGAATAAGTTATTCTTCAACAATTGTATTCATCCACTCATAATCCATACCTGAATCAACTATTACATTAGAGGTTTTAAAAAATGGCTTTTGGGGCACCTGGGTGGCTCAGTCAGTTAAGCACCCAACTCTTCTTGATTTCAGCTCAGGTCATGATCTCATGGTTTGTGGGTTCGAGGCCCACGTGGGTCTCTGTGCTGACAGTGTGGAGCCTGCTTGGGATTCTCTCTCCTCTCTCCCTCTGCCCCTCCTTGATATTTGTACATACTTGTTCTCTCTCTCTTTCTCTCAACGTAAATAAATGAACTTAAAAAAATGGCTTTCTATCATTTCTTCTATCATTAATTTTATTTTTATCTTTATTCTAGCTATTAGTATGGACTCATGGAAATTTTAAAAATCAATGTGTTACCTAAACATAAGACTCCAAACTATAAAACTTCCAGAAGAAACAGGGAGAAATACTTGTGAGCATAGATTTGGTAATAATTTCTTAGATATGGCAAGGACAAGCAACAAAAGCAAAGTAGACATATAGGACTATATCAAGCCTCACAGCTTTTGCGCATCAAAGGACACAGTCAACAGAGTGAAAAGGCAATCTACAGAATGGGAGAAAATATTTGCAAATCATATATCTGATAAGGGGTTAATGTCCAGAATATACAAAAAATTCCTACAACTAACAACAAAAAATTCAAATAACCAGTTAAAAATAAGAAGACTTAAAAATTTTTTATGTTTTATTTATCTTTTGAGAGCGAGAGACAGAATGTGAGTGGGGGAGAGGCAGAGAGAGAGGGGGAGACGCAGAATCCAAAGCAGGCTCCAGGCTCTGAGCTGTCAGCACAGAGCCCAACATGGGGCTTGAACCCACGAACTGTGAGATCATGACCTGAGCCAAAGTCTGACGCTTAACCAACGAGCCACTCAGACAGAAGACTTTAAATAGACATTTCTCCACAGATAATTATACAAATGGCCAAAATGAAATGATGCTCAGTGTCACTAATCATCATAGAAATGTAAATCAAACTACGATGAGATATCAGCTTACACACATCGGGATAACTACTATTTAAAAAAAAGAAATAGTGAGTGTTGGTAAGGATTTGGAGAAATTGGAATGCTTGTTCTCTGTTAGTAGGATTACAGAATAGTGCAACCACTATAGAAAATAGTATGGTAGTTCCTGAAAATTTAAAAATAGAATTACCATAGGATCTAACAATTCCACTTCTGGTTATATATCCAAAAGAATTGAAGGCAAGATCTAAAGGATATTTGCACACCATGTTAAGAACAGCACTATCCACAATAGCCAAGAGGTGGAAGCAACAAAAATGTCTATCGACCAGTGCATGGATGAATAAAATGTAGTATATATGCATAATGGAATATTATTTAACTATAAAAGGAAACACTAATTATTTTTATTTATATGAATGGCTTGCTGTATATATCTAATTACCATGTAGCACAACTACAAACATACACTTCCCTCAGATGGTTGGACCACCTTTATTGCGGACTTTATTCTCAAAGCCTGCATATATGTATTTAACCTTCATAGCTCAAGTAGCATTGCTGCCTATTCACAATTTAAAATATCCAGGAGGAGTTCTGCTGATGAGGATCTAAGTTCCTACCTCCACAATTTTTATAACATAAATAACATAAGAATAATATATAAATATATATAAATACAACATAGTAGCAATAGGGGATAACATGTATTGAGCATAAATATGTGTCATGCATTGTGCTAAGCTCTCTATACATCTTTGATCATTTACTTGTCATAAAAAGTCTGATTCGTGGGTGTTATTACCATGCCCATTTCACAGATAAGGAAAGTAAGGTGTAGAGCAGCTGGGTCACTTGCTCAAGATCATACAGCCATTAAGTGACGAAGTCAGACAGGGTGGTTCCACACAACAATGCTGCACAATGACAGTGTTTGATGGTGCTTGTTAACAAATGTTGCACAGAGACAATGAGTGGTTGTCAGTAAAAGGGCAGGTTTCAGTGAATGGAAGGATCAGTGAAACCAACAGTCAGTAGAAGCCAATGTTATTTTTCTTATCAACAAGATTGTAACCCTCTTTGGGGATAAGGACCCTACTGTACATTTCTTGCTTGCCAACACTTAGCATAGTCCGTATGCATAAAAGCTTCTGCTGCTCTGAGAATAATGCCAAATTCAGTTGATGTCTCTAACCCAATCACATGGAAATAACCCTCCCTCACCCCCTAGCCCCACCCACATCCCATGAGTCACCTAAATTGGGTCAATTCCACTACTGAAACAGTTTTCCAATCCCTCATCTCTTCTCCATCCTCACTGCTACTGCTCCAGACTGGATCCTGATCATCACTTGCCTGGCTTGGGACAACATTCTCTTCGCTGCCTGGGACACCCTCACAGATTCTGCAATATCCAGGTCTCCCTTGACTCTCTAGATAGTGTCAGTTACTCTTTCCCAGCAGGGCTTATTCCATTATATGACAATTCCCTATAAACACTTTTGTGGTTTCCAGTTAGACTGAGTTCCTCCAGCAAAGGTGCTGTGTGTTTTCACATCTCATCTCTTCTGCCGAGGACAGAGTGTAGAACACAACAAACGTCAGGAAGTGTTTGCCAAGTTAATGATGTCCCAAAGAACTTTACTAAAATATTTTAAATTAAAAATCATACTTAAAAAAGCAAAATGTAAAGTGTTCAAGCAATACAAAAATTACAAAATAAAGATAAATCTCCCTCTCCAACGCCAGTTCTCCCCAAAGATTACACACACACACACACGCACACACACACACATACATATATTTATTAAAAAATGGAATTACCCTGCATATATGTATATATACAGCTTGCTTTTGTTGTATGCATCTGGGAGATTTTCTATAGAATTTGTCTCACTATTTTATTTTTTTTAATATTCTTTTAATGTTTATTTATTTTTGAGAGAGAGAGACAGAGACGGAAGGTGAGTGGGGAAGGGGCAGAGAGAGAAGAAGACACAGAATCTAAAGCAGGCTCCAGGCTCTGAGCTGTCAGCATAGAGCCCCATGCGTGGCTCGAACCCAAGGACTGCTAGATCATGACCAGAGCCAAAGTCGGATACCCAACTGACTGAGCCACCCAGGCGCCCCTGTCTCACTATTTTAAACTACTACATAGTATTCTACCACATGCATATTTACTTAAGCAGCTCCCTACTGGTGGATATTGGATAATTTTCAGTTCTTTGTTGTAATAATGTTCCAATGAAGTTGGCTTGAGGTCCCCTTTTTAAGTCTATTTTTTAAAAAAGAGTAACACGTCACATGGTTCAAAATCCAAATGTACAAGAGGGTATAGAGTAAAAAGTCTCCTCTTCTTTCCTATAATCCCCATTCCACCAACCCCCAGCCACCCAGTTGCCCCATCCATAGAGGCAATTAATGTCACTATTTTCTTACCTATGTCTACATTGCCATACAGTGAAGAGAACATCCAAGAGCTATATTCCAAGTAATAGCTTGGAGTAGTGGGGTCTTTGTTGGGTCAAAGAATAGTGGTTTTGTAGGGTTGTTAGGTGATACTGCAACTTGTCCTTCAAGAAGTTTGTACTCAGTCATACAGAGAAAGACAGATACCATATGTTTTCACTCTTATGTGGATCCTGAGAAACTTAACAGAAGACCATGGGGGAGGGGAAGGGGAAAAAAAGGTTAGAGAGGGAGGGAGGCAAACCATAAGGGACTCTTAAAAACTGAGAATAAACTGAGGGTTGATGGGGGGTGGGAGGGAGGGGAAGTGGGTGATGGGCATTGAGGAGGGTACCTGTTGGGATGAGCAATGCATGTTGTATGGAAACCAATTTGACAATAAATTTCATATAAAACTTATGATATAAATTTACTCACATAATTTGACAATAAATTTCATATAAAGTTTATGATATAAAATTACTCACATAATTTGTAAATATTGAGTTATTAATAAACATCAATTCAATAATTATTAATACTAATTAGGACTTACTAAATACCAATTTGCACTTCTACCAGCCACAAACAATGTTTATTTCCCTACACCCTCACCAACCCCAGCTATTTTCAAACCAGTAAATATTGGCCAATCTGACAGGTGATAAGAAATAGCTCTGATATACAGTTCTTTAATTATGAGGGAAAATGAGCAGATTTTCATATGCTTATTATTCGTGTGTTTGAATTTCTTTTTCTGTGAACTGCCTACTCAGATCCTTTGCACATTTTTCTATTGGATTGTTCTATCTTATTGCTTTGTGAATTTTTTTGGCACTCTATCTGCAAATATTTTCCCTCTTAATACATTGGTGATTAAAACCCCATAATTCAAAATTCAAAGTTTCCATTCAGGTGTCAGTTTTGTCTCCCCAGTCAGATTGAAAATTCTTTGAAACCAGGGACCAAGAATCTCATCTAGTCCAAGATTATATGGCAAATTCTAGTTGATCAGCTGCAACCTTCATTCTGGGCACCTGACATGGGCTGAGATCCTCTGGGGAAGAATTGTATCTTCTGTAGTTACAGAAGAAGATGAGATTTGCCTTCCTGGGTCAGCCCCTCCATCGATCCAGTCTAGCTTTCTATCTGACAGCAGCAACAAGAAACATGTTGAAGGGAATCCAATTACCCTCTTTGACATCCACTTCAAAAGGTTAGGAATTTATCTTATGTATCACCACTTGAGATCTCTCTTCCATCAATTCATCTAAACCTCTCCTGAACCTCAGCGTATGGTCCCACTCCAGGCACTACCGACAATGAGTTCTTTTGTTTATAATGCAGTATATCAACTTCTGGGTCAGGAGGGCAGTATTATATGTAAGCACATATAATTCTCCCACTTCACTCCAAATACCTATAAATAATAAATAAAAGTGGGTTTAAAATATTAACACAATGCTCCTTGTATTGGTTCCAAAAGTTTCTTCAAACTTTTCTTTGACCCTTTTTTATTGTGCATTATTTCATGCAGAAAAAAACCAAAAATGTATAAATATACAGCTTAATGAACCATGCTAAAGGGACAGCTATGTACTCATACCACGTCAAGAAAGAACATTGCCAGGGTCTCCAACCCCCCTGTGTGTCCCTTTCCCACAAAGGGAAGGTAAACACCATCCTGACTTCTGAGATAATCATTTTCTCGCATTTCTTTTTGTTCTACCGTCTATGGATATACTCCTAAATGCTAAACTTTAGTTTGGGCCGGTTTGGGCTTTATGTAAATGGACTGTGTGTTTTTGTATTTTGATTCTTTCCCTCAACATTGGGTTTTTTAGGATTTATTCATGTTTGCTAAGAATAGGAGTTTTTAAATTTTAAATTTTTATTTTTTTATTTTATTTATTTGTTTTGAGAGAGAGCGCACATGCACACATGTGTCTATGTGCTTGAGCAGAGGAGGGGCAGAAAGAAAGAATCCCAAGCAGGCTATATTCTCAGTGCAGAGCCTGATGCAGGGCTCGATCTCGTGACCTTGAAAGCATGACCTGAGCTGAAATCAGGAGTCTGACGCTCTACTGACTGAGCCACCCAGGCGCCCCAAACAGTTTTATTTTTTTAATTTTTGTTAATTTATATTTTCTGCTGAAAACAGTTTTAGATCATTTCTTTTCTTTCTTGATAGTCTTCCATTATATGGCTATACCTTAATGACACATTCTACTGATGATGCACATTTGGGTTGTGTATTACAAGTAATGCTGGTATTCTTGTAAATGCGTCCTGGTATATGTGTGTACAAGTTTCCCTAGGGGTACACTCAGGAGTAAAATTGCTGAATCAAGGGTATGCATATCTTCAACTACTAGATATTGCCAGACATCTCTCCAGAGAGGTTATACTAGTTTCCACCCCCAGCAACAGTGCCTAAGATTTCCCATTGCTCTATATAACCCTTAATACGTGGTATTGTCAGAGAGTTTTTTAAAACAACTTTGTTGAGATATAATTCACACACCATACAATTCACCCTTTCAAAGTGTACAATTTGATGGGTTTTAATATAGTCACAAAGTTGTGTTTCTGTCATCACAATAAATTTTGGGGACATATATATATATATATATATATATCAAAGCATCAAAATGTGTACTTCAAATATCTCACAATTTTATTTGTCAATTATACCTCAATAAAGCTGAAAAAATAAGAATTAATATCTTTAAATTCTTAGGACATTTTAATTACCACCCAAATAAAAACCCCACACTCCTTAGACTTCATTGCTCAATCTTCCAATCCCAGCCCTAGGCAACCATTAATCTACTTCTGTCTCTACACATTTCCTGTTCTGATCATTTCATATAAGTGGAATCATACAATATGTGGAACTTAATGATGGCATCTTTGACTTAGCATAATTTCTCAAGGGTCATCCATGTTGTAGCACGTATTAGTGTCTCATTTCTTTTCCAAATAATATCCCACTGTATGTGTATACCATATATTATTTATCCATTAATCAGTTGATGGACATTAGGGTTCTTTCTCTATGGGGCTATTGTGAACATATGCTATGAAACATTCACATACAAGATTTTGTATGGACGCGTGTTTTCTTTTCCCTTGATTATATACCTAGGAGTGGAGATCCTGATCACATGGAGTCTATGTTTAACCCTTTGAGGAACTGTCAAACTGTTTTCCAAAGCAGCTGTGCCATTTTGCATTCCCACCAACAATGCATGATGGTTCCAGTTTCTCCACATCCTCTCCAACACTTGTTATTATCTCTGGTTTTTTATAATAACCATTCTAGTGGATGTAATTTGGTATCTCTTTCTAGTTTTGATTTGCATTTCCCTAATGGCTTCTGATGTTGAGCATCTTTTCATGTGCATATTGGTCATTTGTATATCTCCTTTAGAGAAGTGATTTTTTTTCTGTATCCATTGACCACTTTTTAATTGGGCTATTTGTCTTTTTATTACTAAGTTGTAAGATAGATATATCTTCTTTACTGGATACATGATTTGCAAAAATTTTCTCCCATCCTGTGGCTGTCTTTTCGCTTTCTTGTTAGTGTCCTTTGAAGCACAAGTGTTTTATTTTATTTTATTTTATTTTATTTTATTTTATTTTATTTTAATATATGAAATTTATTGTCAAATTGGTTTCCATACAACACCCAGTGCTCATCCCAAAAGGTGCCCTCCTCAATACCCATCACCCACCCTCCCCTCCCTCCCACCCCCCATCAACCCTCAGTTTGTTCTCAGTTTTTAACAGTCTCTTATGCTTTGGCTCTCTCCCACTCTAACCTCTTTTTTTTTTTTTCCCCTCCCCTCCCCCATGGGTTTCTGTTAAGTTTCTCAGGATCCACATAAGAGTGAAACCATATGGTATCTGTCTTTCTCTGTATGGCTTATTTCACTTAGCATCACACTCTCCAGTTCCATCCACGTTGCTACAAAAGGCCATATTTCATTCTTTCTCATTGCCACGTAGTATTCCATTGTGTATATAAACCACAATTTCTTTATCCATTCATCAGTTAATGGACATTTAGGCTCTTTCCATAATTTAGCTATTGTTGAGAGTGCTGCTATAAACATTGGGGTACAAGTGCCCCTATGCATCAGTACTCCTGTATCCCTTGGGTAAATTCCTAGCAGGAAGCACAAGTGTTTTAAATTTAACTTTCAGTTTACCTATATTTTATTTTATTGCTTATGTTTTTGTGTTGTATTTAAGAAACTATTGTGCCTAATTCAAGACCATACAGATTTACATCTACATTTTCTTCTAATACTTTTATAGTTTCAGCTCTTACACTTAGATTTTTAACCTATTTTGAATCAATTTTTATATATACTGTGAGATAGGAGTCCAATTTTATTCCATGAGGATATCTATTTGTATATAGATACTTAGTTTTCCTAATATTACTGGTTGAAATGACAATTCTTTTCTCATTAAATTGTCTTGACGCTTTTGTTAAAAATCAACTAACTGAAAATGTGAGGGCTTATTTGTAGACTACTCTCAATCTATTCCATTAATGTATGTGTCTATCCTTATACCAATATCACACTGTCTTAATTACCACAGCTTTGTGGTAAATTTTGAACTGGGAAGTATGAATCCTCCAACTTTGTCTTTTTTCAGAATTGTTTTTGGATCCCTTGCATTTTCATGTGAATTTTAGGATCAGCATGGCAATCTCTGCAAAGTCAACTAGGAGTTTGATCGTGACTGTATTGAATATGTATATCAATTTGGGGAGTATTGCCATCTTAACAATATCAATCATGGTAACAAAATCAATCATGAACATAGGATATCTTCTCATCATTAAAGGCCCAAAGAATGAGCCTTTAATTCCTGTCAACCATGCTCTGTAATTTTTAGTTTCCTTGCCTAATCCTCCTGGCTAGCACCTCCCATACAATGTTGAATGGAAGTGGTGAGGGCAGACATCCTTGTTTTATTCCTGATCTTAGGGGAAAAGCTTTCACATTAAGTAAGATGTTAGCTGTGGGCTTTTTATAGATGGCCTTTATCATATGAAGGAAGTTCCCTTCTGTTCCTGGTTTGTTGAGTGCTTTCATCATGATGGAATGTGCTGGATTTTGTCAAATGCTTTTTTCCACATGTTTTCAGATGATCATGTTCTTTATTCTATCGATGCTGTGCATCACACATTTTTTTTTAAATGTTGCACTGATTTTTGAATGTTAAGCCAAACTTGCATTCCTGGGATAAATCCCACTTGGTCACAATGTAAAATCTTTGCATATATTGCTGTATTCAATTTCCTAATTTTTGTTGAGGATTTTTGTGTCTACAGTTGATTCTCGAATAACGTGGGGACCCTGACCTCACACACAGTCAATGTAAGCCTTACCAATAACAGGAACAGTCCATTAACATGTATTTTGTATATGTATTATATACTGTAGTCTTACAATAAAGTAAACCAATAAGACATTATTAAGAAAATCATGAAAAAGAGAAAATACATTTATAGGACTGTACTATAAAAAATCTACATGTAAATGGCCCTTGTAGTTCAAATCCATGTTATTCAAACCCATATCAACTACATATTCATAAGAGATATTGGTCTGTGGTTTCCTTTTCTTCTGATGTCTTTGCCTGGTGTTGATATGAGGATAATATCAGCCTCATAAAATAAAGTGTTCCTTTCTCTACTGTTTTTTGAAAAAGTTTGTGAACAATTGGTATTAAATTTTCCTGACATGTTGGATAGTTGGCAGATTTTTTTATTTCTACCAGCTGATGAATGCATATTGGTATCTCACAGTCGTTTAAATTTGCATTTCTCTGGTTACCAAAAGTTGAATAATTTTTTATATTTTCATTGGACTTTTGAATTTTCTTCTATTCAAGTGTTCTGCTCATTTGGGGAAGGCTGTTTATCATTTTATTATTGATTTACAGAGATTCTTTTTATGTTCTAGATCTATCTTTTGTAAATTATATGTGCTGAAACAAATATCTTCTTTTCTGTGTCTTTTTAAAAAGGCTTTTCAGGGGCGCCTGGGTGGCGCAGTCGGTTAAGCGTCCGACTTCAGCCAGGTCACGATCTCGCGGTCCGTGAGTTCGAGCCCCGCGTCAGGCTCTGGGCTGATGGCTCGGAGCCTGGAGCCTGTTTCCGATTCTGTGTCTCCCTCTCTCTCTGCCCCTCCCCCGTTCATGCTCTGTCTCTCTCTGTCCCAAAAATAAATTAAAAAAAAAAAAAAAAAAAAACGTTGAAAAAAGAAAAAAAAATAAAAAGGCTTTTCATAGCCTTGATAAATATAAATTCTTATTTTTCTTTTTTTCTTTGACTATATTCTTTTTTAAATTTTATTTATTTTTTTTAATTTACATTCAAGTTAGGTACCATATGGTGTGATAAATAGAAATTCTTAATGCTTATGTAGTCAAATATATAGTCTTTTCCTCATCATAAGATTAGGAAATTTTGTATGTCCTACATAAAAAAAATCCTTCTCTTCTTCAAGATTATTAAAATAGTCTCTTATTGTATCTCCTAATTTTTCTTCTTCTCATTTTAAAAACTTTTTTCCACCTGGGATGCTTTATTGCAAATGATGATGTTACATAGGAATCCACCCTCATTTTTTCCCCCAAATGGGTATCCACTCATCCTAAAACTGTTTGCTGAAAATACCATTCTTTCTGCACTACTCTGCAGAGCCAACTCTAGAATACATGTAGTATCCTTAAATGTTTCTGGATATCTCTGGAGTTCCAATGATCTATCTGCTTATTTTTATCCCAATACTACCCTTTTTAATTATTATAGCTTTAGGGGAGCTTGGGTGGCTCAGTTGGTTAAGCGTCAGACTTCAGTTCAGGTCATAATCTCACAGTTCTCAGGTTCAAATCCTGCCTTGGGCTCTGTGCTGACAGCTCAGACCCTGGAGCCTATTTCAGATTCTGTGTCTCCCTCTCTCTCTGTCCCTCCCCCACTCATGCTCTCTCTCTCTCCCTCTAAAATAAATAAACATTAAAAAAATTTAATTATTACAATTTTACAATTATTTTCAATAACTTGTAAAATAACTGCTTCAACCATGTTTCTTTTCATGAGTGCCTTGACTCTTCTTGGCCTCTTGTACTTCTATACATGTTGTGGAATTGGCTTCATCAAGTTCCCCTCAAAATTTGTTTGGATTGCACTGAATCTACTGATAAACTTGAGTAGAAATAACATTTTATTTTATTTTATTTTATTTTATTTTATTTTATTTTGATTTTACTTACAAATTTTTTTAACATTTATTTTCGAGAGATAGAGAGAGACAGAGTGCAAGTGGGGGAGGGGCAGAGAGAGAGAGAGACACAGAATCCAAAGCAGGATCCAGGCTCTGAGCTGTCAGCACAGAGCCCCACGCGGGGCTGGAACCCACCAACCGTGAGATCATGACCTGAGCTGAAGTCGGACACTTAACCAACTGAGCCACCCAGGCACCCCAAGATAACATTTTATAATATTGAGTCTTCCAAACTACAAGCATGGTATATTTCTCCATTTATTTAGGTATGCTTTAATGTCTCATGCTAAAGATTTTTATTTATTTTGGTAAAAGTATTATATAGACATTTTTATGTACTTCATGTTTTTTATGTTATAAAATTATATACACATTAAATATTTTTCATTTTCTGTTTGTGACTAGTAGAATAGAAACATAACTGGTTTTTGTATCTAGTCAATTGGCTAAACATTCATTGATATTAACCTTTGAACCATAAATTCTTGGGGAATTTTTATGCATACAACCAGATTACATAAAACGATGACACTTTTGTTCCTCCTTATTAATTTTGTTTTTCTTGCATTACTGTGCTAATGAGGACTTCTATTTACTGAATACAGCAGTGATAGTGGATCCTTATTTGGTTCTCCATCTCAAACAGAAAGTGAAGTTTCGTTAAGTGTGTGGCTTGTTGAGGATTTAAAAAAATTTTTTTTAATGTTTATTTATTTTTGAGAAAGAGAGACAGAGCGTGAACAGGGGAGGGACAGAGAGAGAGGGAGACACAGAATGTAAAGCAGGCTCCAAGCTCCAAGCTGTCAGCACAGAGCCTGACATGGGGCTCTAACCCACGAACCATGAGATCATGACCTGAGCTGAAGTTGGATGCTCAACTGACTGAGCCATCCAGGGGCCCTGAGGGTTTGTTTTTTATTTGTTTGTTTTACTCTACTGTGTTTTGTTTTGAAGACAGTTTTCATAAAGTTAAAAAAAAAATCTATTCCCATTTGGCTATGAATTTTACCATGAATGGACACTAAATTTAATAAAATGCCTTTTCTCTATCTTTTAAAATGATCACAAGTGTTTTTTCTTTAATCTGTTACTGTGCTGATTTACATTAATTGTTTCTCTAATTAAACCAACCCTAGTTTCCTAGAATAAACCAACTTGGTGCTAATATATTATCCTTTTTACATTGCTAGATTCTATTTGTTATTATATTGTTTAGAGTTTTTGTATCTGTGTGCGACTGGCCTAGAAGTTTCTTTTCACATACTATCTTTATCAGATTTTTTTTTGCAAGTGGTCCTTAAGCCCAGTGCAGAGCCTAACTGGAGGCTTGAACTTATGACCCTGAGACCAAGACCCGAGCTGAAACCAAGAGTCAGATGTTTAACCGACTGAGTCACCCAGGTGCCCCATACCCTTATCAGATTTTGATAGCAAAATTATGACAGCTTCAGAAACAAATTAGAAGTAAACTCTTTTCCTGTTTTCTGAAAATTTGTTTAAGACTGCCATCACTTGTTCCTTGAGTATTGGGTTGAACTTTCCAGTGAAGCCATGTGGGCCTGGGATTTTGCTTGTAGGAAGATTTTTAATTACTAATTAAATTTTTCCAATCACTTCTACAAATTTTCAGGTTTTTTTTTTCTCTTCCAGAGTCAGTTTTCATCTTAAACATTATTGAGGGATAACTTATATAGCATCAAATTCAAGCATCTTTTTTTTAAGTTTACTTATTTTGAGAGAGAGGGAAAGAGAGAGAGTGAACAGGGAAGAGGCAGAGAGAGGGAGAGGGAGAGAGAGAGAGAGAGAGAGAGAGAGAGAATCCCAAGCAGGCTCCACGCTGTCAGCACAGAGCCCAACGTCGAGCTCAAACCCACGAACCATGAGATATGACTTGAGCCAAAACCAAAAGTCAGTAGCTTAACCAACTAAACCACCCAAGCACCAATCAAATTCAAGCATCTTAAGTGTATAATTGAATAATTTTTAGTACATTTGCAGAGTTGTGCACCTACAATCCTATTTTAGAACTCAGACTCAGTTTGGGCAAGTGTTTTTTTTTTCCTAAGAATTCATCCATGTCACCCAAGTGTTTTGGCATAAAGTTGTTTATAATACCTTATTATTATATTGTTAATTTTTCTAGTATCTAAGTTATCTCTCCTTTCCATTCCTGTATTTTTGTACTATTTTTCTTTATTCCTTGATCAGTCTCACCAAAGTTTTGTCAAATTTATTAATCTTTTTGGAGGAACAATTTCTGGTCGTATCAAACCTCTCTGCTGTAGATTCGTTTTTCATTCCACTAATCTCTGCTTTCATCATAACTAATCCTTCTTTTTACTTTCTGAAGTTTATTTTATTATTCTTTCCTAGTAGTGAAAATGGATGTTGAACTCATTTATTTTCAGTCTTTTTTTTTCTTTTGGAGTAGAATTATTCAGAGTTGTAAATGCCCCATTAAGTATTATTTTAGCTGTAACAATGAGTTTTGAAATGTAATATTTTTATTATTGCTCAACTCAAAATATTTCAAAATTTCTGTTATTATTTCTTTTTGGATTCATGGTTATTTACTGGTACATTTCTTAATTTCCAAATTTATGGAGATCATTTTGTTATATTTTCATTATTGATTTCTAGCCTAATCATATTTTGTTCAAAAAATAAGCAGTGCATGATTTAATACATCAAGATTTTTTTCACTTGTGGCCCAGAAGTGGCCACTCAAAAAAGTGTATAACATGTGCACTCAAAAGAAATGTTTTTATTCTGAAGTTATTGGAAGCAGTGTTCTAAATATTTACATTAGTTCCCTTTTGTTAATCATGATGTTCTAATCTTCATTGTTAGTAATTCTTTTGCAGCTTCTTCTATAAATTAATGAGAGATCCCTGAATTATTAAATTTATATCCCTAAATTATAAATTATTGAGAGTTTTTTTAATCTTCTAGGATAATTGTAGATTGGTTCTTTCTCCTATGATTCTGTCAAGTTCTCTTTTATTAAGTTTTGTGAATGGTTATTAGGTAAATACAAATTTAGAAATTAATCAATATTTCTGATCATTTTCATGTGACCTTCTTTATGTCTAGAATTGCTTTTTGCCTTAAAGTCCTTTTATAGTGTCTTTTTATTTTACAAATACTGAAATTCATTCTTTTTGGTACAGTTCTATGAGTTTTGACAAGTGTATGGACTTGTGTAACCACCACCACAATCAAGATATGGAACAATTCCTTCAGCCTCCAAAACGATTTTATGCTTCTCCATTGTACACACGCCTACAACTGATCCCTGGCGATCTGATTTGTTTTCTATCACTATAGTTTTGCCTTTGCCAAAATATCACACACAGAGAACTGTGAAGTATACAGCCTTTTGAGTCTGGCTTCTTTCAAATAGCATAATGCATTCAGGATTTATCCATATTATTGTGTACATCAATAATTTGTTCTTTTTGTTACTAAGTGGTATTCTATATTATGATTGTACTGAAATTTACTTATCCATTCTCCAGCTGAGAAACACCTGGGTTCATTACAGGGTTTTTTTGGTGGTTAGAAATAAAGCTGCTATCAACATTCACATACAGGTTTTCATGAAAACAAACCTTTTCTTCTTCTAAGGGGTGGTATTGCTAGGTGATATGGTACATCAACATTGAACTTCATAAGAAACTGTCAAACTATTGTCCAAAGTAGCTGTACTATTTTGCATTCCCACCAGTGATGGGTGTGAGTTTTATTGCTCTGTATTGCTGTCAGCTCTTGGTATTATCAGGCTTTTGTTTGTTTTATTTTAGCCATTTTATTAAGTATGTAGTAGTATCTCTTGGGCTTTTAATCTGCATATCTCTAATGATTAATGATACTGAACAATTTTACACAGGTATCCATTATATCTTTGGTGAGTGTCTGTTCAAACCTTGGCTCATTTTAAAAATTTTAGTTGGTTTTTGTTGTCAAGTTTTGAGAGTTCTGTGCACAAGTCCTTTGCCATATAAGGTTATTTGCAAATAACGTTCTTCCAGTTTGTGGCTTGTCTTTTCAGTCCTTTAACAATGTCTTTCAAAGATAAATAATTTTTTAAATGTTTACTTATTTATTTTGAATGAGAGAGAGAGAGCAGGGAAAGGGTAGAGAGAGAGAGGGAGAGAGAGAATCCCAAGCAGGCTCTGAACTGTTAATGTAGAGCTTGATGCAGGGCTCAAGCTCACCAACCACCAGATCATGACTTGGGCCGAAATCAAGAGTCAGATGTTTCACCAACTGAATCACCCAGATGCACCACTAAATAGTTTTTAATTTTATTGAACTCCCTTTTTTTTTCTTGTATGGATCATGCTATTGGTGCCATGTCCAAAAACTTTCTCAAACTCAAGGTCAAAAGTTTTTTTCACATGTTTTCTTTGAGAAGTTTTATAGTTTGACATCTTACACTTAAGTCTATGATTTTTTGAGTTAGTTTTTATATAGTATCTAAGGTATGGGTCAAGGGTTTTGAGGGGCTTGTTTGGGGGCAAGGGTTGCAATTGTCCAATTGTTCTGGTATTTTTTGTTGAAAAGATTACTCTTTCCTCCTTGAGTTAGGTAATGGAAATTCTCCAACTTTTCTTCCTTTTCAAAATTGTTTTGACTATTCTATTTCCTGTGCTCTTTAAAAAAATGTTTATTTTATTTATTTTGAGAGAGAGAGAGAAAGCACAAGCAGGGGAGGGGCAGAGAGAGGACAGAGAGAATCCCAAGCAGGTTCCTCCCTGTCAGCACAGAGCCCATCACAGGGCTCAATCTCACCACCGTGAGATCATGACATGAGCAGAAATCAAGAGCCCAAAGCCTAACCAGCTGAGCCACCCAGGTGCCCCTCCTGTGCTTTTCTATGTAAATTTTAGATTTAATTCGTCTATCTATAAAACCTCCAGCTAGGATTTTAATTGGAATTGCATTGAAGATACAAATCAAACTAGGGGAAATTCACATCTTAATGAAATTAAGTCCTCCAACTGATGAACAGAGCATGTATCTCCATTTATTTAGACTGTCTTTGATATCTTTCTTAAAGTGTATTTTGCCTGATAGAAATATAGGTACACCAGCTTTCCTTTAGGTCAATATTTGCATGGTGTATCTTTTCCTACCTGAGCCCCCTCAGAAATGTCCACATCCTAATCCCTAGAACCTGTGCATAATGATAGGTTACATGGCAAAGGGGAATTAAGGTTGCTGATGGAATTAAGACTGATCAGGCTAATCAACTGACCTTAAAATAGAAAAACTACCCTGGATTATCCAGATGAGTCTGATGTAATCAAAAAGGTTGTTTAAAATATCAGAGGCAGAGGAGAAGAGTAGGTAAGATTGGTACAATGTAAGAAGGACTCAGCTTAATATTGCTCACTTTGACGACAGAGAAAGGGGGCCATGCACCAAGGAATGTAGGCGGCCTTTAGAAACTGGAAAAGGCAAACAAATGGATTCTCACCTACAGCCACCAGAAGGAACACAGCTCCAACAACACCTTGATTTTAGCACAGTGAGACCTCATTTGTATTAACCCACCAAGATCATGGTTCATGTAACTTGGTTACAGCAGAAATAGAAAAGTAATACACTATCCCTTTACTCATACTTCTTAAGTGTTATGCTTAAAAAGTCTCTTGTAGGGGCGCCTGGGTGGCTCAGTCAGTTGGGTGTCCGACTTCAGCTCAGGGTGAGTTCGAGCCCTGCGTCGGGCTCTGGGCTGATGGCCCAGAGCCTGGAGCCTGCTTCTGGTTCTGTGTCTCCCTCTCTCTCTCTGCCCCTCCCCCGTTCATGCTCTGTCTCTCTCTGTCTCAAAAATAAATAAACGTTACAAAAAAATTTTTTATAAAAAAAAAAAGTCTCTTGTAGACAGCATATGATTTAATTTTGCTTTTATTTTTCCTTACAGTCTGATCATCTTTGTTTTGTAACTGGAGCATAGGATCCACTTACACTTAATGCAATTGCTTATATATATTTGGGTTTAAGTCTAATACCTTATGTGATACTTTCTAATTATCCTATCTATTCTCTCTCTTTTTTTTTTTTTGCTTATATATTTTCTTTTCTCTTTCCTTGCATCTTTTCACTTGATTATGTTTTATGATTCTGTTTTCCTCCCTACTGATTTATATATTATAATATTGTACTTCTATTATTTTAATGGATAACTAAAAATTAAAACATACATAATTAACTTACCAAAATCTAAGATTAGTCAGTTGATATTCTTTCCTTAGACAATTAAAAATCTTTAGAATGCTTTAACTCCATTTATCTCTGTCCAACATATTTCCTATTATTGTTATGTAGTTTAATTTTATTTTAAACCTTACAAGACATTATTATTGTTTTATCTAGTTTATGTTAATTTAGATTTTATCTGGATATTTGCCACTTTGTCTTTATTATTTATTAATTTGGTATCATATGATTTCTGTTAGAAATGTATCCTTTTGGTTTTTTTTTTTTTTTTTTTTAATTTTTTTTAATGTTTTTTTTTTATTTATTTTTGACTGAGAGAGAGAGACAGAGCATGAGCGGGGGAGGGGCAGAGAGAGAGGGAGACACAGAATCCGAACAGGCTCCAGGCTTTGAGCTGACAGCACAGAGCCTGATGCAGAGCTCTAACTCACAGACCGTGAGATCATGACCTGAGCCGAAGTCGGACACTCAACCGACTGAGCCACCCAGGCGCCCCAGAAATGTATCCTTTTGGGGTGCCTGGGTGGCTCAGTCAGTTGAGCCTCTGACTTCAGCTCAGGTCATGATCTCACGGCTTGTGAGTTTGAGCCCTGCGTCAGGCTCTGTGCTGACAGCTCAGAGCCTGGAGCCTGCTTCAGATTCTGTGTCTCCCTCTGTCTCTGACCCTCCCCCATTCATGCTCTGTCTGAATCTGTCTCAAAAATAAATAAACATTAAAAAAAAATTTTTTTTAAAGTATCCTTTGGAATTTGCTTTATTGAGCTTCTGATATTATCAAACTCTCTCTCTTCATGTTTCTCTGTATGAAAAAATCTCTATGTCACCCTTATTCTTGGAATCTATCTTCACTGTATAGAAAGTGACAGTTATTTTCTTTTAATGAATTGACAAATTTCATTCCATTGTCTTCTGGCTTCCATTGTTGCTATTGAGAAGTCAGCTATTAGTCTTGCTGTTGATCCTTTGAAGATCTTTTTTCTCTGGATACTTTTCAGATCAGGTCTTAGTTTTTGGTCTTCTAATCTCAATATGGACTTAAAAAGAAATTGAAACACCTTGTGATTCTTAAGTTTTTACATCTCTGGGTTGGTGTCTCTTATTGTTTCTAGAAAGTTCTAGAAAATTCGTAGCCTTTCTCTCATCAAGTATTGCAGTTGCCCTTTTTTCTTCTCTCCTTATAGAAATTTGATTAAATACACGTTAGACCTTTTCATTCTTTTAACCTTTTCGTGTGTGTGTGTGTGTGTGTGTTTATCTTTTTGCTCTTTGTGCTACCTGCTGGAAAAATTTTCAGACCTTTCTTCAAAATGATTTATTCTCTCATCAGCTATGTCTAATCTAGTGGTGAATTCATCCACTGAGGTTTTAATTTCAGTTATTGAAGTTTTGCCTCTAGATATTCTATTTTGTCCTTTTTCTATTAAAATAACTTTGTTCTTGCCATTTATTTCCATTTCCCTATAAATATATTCAAGCTTATCTTTTATCTATTTAAATATAGTAAGCACAGTTGTTTAATTATGCTTGAAAATTCCAATAACTTGTGTCTCTGTGAGTCTTGTCTTATTGTTTCTTCTGGTTCTCAGTCATAGTTTTGTTCTCCTTTTGCATTTATCATCTATGTGTCCTGCTAATGTACTAGAGAGAATTACTTACAAGAAGTATTTGAGGCCTCAGATGAAGTTTTTTTGCCCAGAGAGGATTTGCATTTGCTTCTCCCTGGTGTGGAGATGCTACAGGTCCCAACACTGCCCAAAGTTTCCTGAACCACTCAGATGGTATAAACCTGACAGACAAATCCCTCTGAGGGCCAGGTCATCACTACTCTAAAGATATGGCTCTCTGAGTTTCATATTATGATCTTCATTCAAAATATCCTTCACTGGGAACTTTTCTCTTAGAGTACCAGAAATTTCAGTGTTCCATGTGGAGAAATATCTAGCTTTAAACAAGGAGAAGACAATAATGTCTGGGTTCTTTCTTTTTAATAACATTCTCTATGAATTAAGAATATATTAAGAAGCTTGTCCCTTAAAGTTAAAGCAACATGTTATGTTAGTTTCCTTGGGAAATAGTTCATAAAACAAAAGAGCATATAATTCAGGAGATATTTATTAAGTGTCTGCCATGAATCAGATGCAGTGGTGCTAAGAATACAACTCTGAGAAATACAGAAACCAGCCTTCTAATGATTACTTAATTTCTTTCCTGGATATAATTGGCAGCTTAAAGATTATTTTATTATTTTGATTGATAACTTTAGGGTAAAATAAATCATTGTGTTTCCATTATTTTACATTTGTTACTGTTCCTCAGAGAGCTCAAAGCCTATTTGGGGAGAAAACATGAAGCAGCCTGGGTAATTCAATCTACAATTATTTATATGAGAGGTCTTCCAGAAGGAATACATAGGAACTAATGGTCATTGAGTTCTTAATTACAAGGTGCCCAGTACTCTACATCTATTTCTTACCTATGAGATAAGCATTATTATCCCCATTTTACAAGTGAAGAAACTGAGGTAGGAAGACATTCACTTTCCTGAAGTCACACTGCACGACACACAACTTCCACAATGGTTCCCAAAGATTCCTGCCTCCTGGTATCCCCACCACACTGTGTATTATCCCTCCTCCTTGAAAGTGGGCTAAAAGTAGGGGCACCTGGGTGACTCAGTCAGTTAAGTGTCTGACTTTGGCTCAGGTCATGACCTTGCGATTCGTGGGTTCAAGCCCCACGGGTTCTGTGCTGACAGCTCAGAGCCTGGAGCCTGTTTCAGATTCTGTGTCTCCTTCTCTCTCTGCCCCTCCCCAGCTCGTGCTCTGTCTCTCTCTGTCTCAAAAATAAATAAACATTTAAAAAAAAATTTTTTTTAAAAGTGAGCTAAAAGTAGTGACTCACTTTAATCAACAGCATAAAGAAAAGTGGTTGGATGTCCCTTCTGAGAGTAGGTTATAAAAGACTAACTTTAATCTCACTGTCTGTATTTCCTTCTGGCTCTTTTCATTCCAATGAAGCAAGCGCCTATGTCATGAGCTGTCCTATGGAGAGGCCCATGTAAACAAACAGAGGCCCTCAGTGCAACAGCCCAAGAAGAACTGAGGTCTGCCAACAACCACGTACATGAACATGAGAGCAGATCCTCCCCCCAGCCATGCCATCAGATGAGGCTGCAGCCTCGGCTATCTTCATGATTGCAGCATTTTGAGAGACCCTGAGCCAGAAAGCCCAGCTAAGTGATGGCCACATTCCTGACCCATGGGAACTGTAAGATAGTAAGTGTTGTTTGGAGCCACTAAGCTTTGGAGTCATGTGTACACAGTAGAGAACAAATACATACTGCTAAGATGAGGTAGTCTGATATTGGACAGGTCTAACTGAGACCACACTGTCTTCCTGAGCATGTTTATACACTAACACATAATTAAAATCATCAGAGAAAGTACCTCTGAAGAGAAATCCAGACAAAAATACAAGTAAAACTACAAAAGTGGAACTGAACTCATTCTTTTTTTTTTTTTTCAACGTTTTTTTTTTTTTTTGTTTATGGGACAGAGAGAGACAGAGCATGAACGGGGGAGGGGCAGAGAGAGAGGGAGACACAGAATCGGAAACAGGCTCCAGGCTCTGAGCCATCAGCCCAGAGCCTGACGCGGGGCTCGAACTCACGGACCGCGAGATCGTGACCTGGCTGAAGTCGGACGCTTAACCGACTGCGCCACCCAGGCGCCCCTGAACTGAACTCATTCTTAAAGCTCACTGAATCCAATGCTTTCATTTTACAGTTGAGGAAACTGAGGGACTGGGACTTTCCCAGTGCCCCATGGCCATTTGGGTAGGGCTAGGGCTAGAACCTAGTTCATTTCCCCAGCCAAAAGACTTTACACTGCTTCATCCTTGTTTGCTTTGCTATTTAAGGAAGGGGAAAATGCCTTTTGGGTTTTGTTCACTAATATGTTTTATATAAATGGCCTGTATATGCTATGAAGTAATGGATACTTGTTGCAAGAGTAAAAGACCACCGGCAACTGGCCCTTCATGGTCACAATGAAGAGAAATTGCTCAATATCTCCTTATTCTCTTTTCTCTACCTTTTGCCCCAGCAGCAAGAAATGGACACTGAACAGAACTAGGAGAAGCCCTGGTTAATGGGTTATCTGGATGCTTTATGAATAAGAAATTGTAATCAGGCCACACGCAGGCAAGAGGAAAGGTACTAGTTATGAGAAGTAGATGATTAGGTAGCTTATTAGTCAGGGAATTATAGATATTTTGTGGCTGCTAGGACGTGGAAGATGGTTAAGAAGATAAAGAAGAATTTTTCAGGGTCCCAAGGAATCCTTTTTTTTTTTTTTTTTTCTGAGAGAGTGAGAGAGTATACACACACACACACACACACACACATGAGCTGGGGAGGGGCGAAGGAGAGGGAGAATCTTAAGCAGCTTCCACAACCCGCAACGGAGCCCAATATAGGGTTTGATCTCATGACCCTGGGATCATGACCTGAGGCCAAAATCAAGAGTTGGATGCTAACCTTACTTTTTAAAAAATTTTTAATCATTTAAAAAATTTTTTGCTTTAATATTTACTTATTTTTGAGATACAGACAGAGTTCCAGCAGGAGAGGTGCAGAGAGAGAGAGAGAGAGAGAGACGGAGACACAGAATCCAAAGCAGGCTCCAGGCTCTGAGCTGTCAGCACAGAGCCCGACATGGAGCTCCAACTCATGAGCAGTGAGATCATGACATGCATGAGCAGGGTTGAGAAGAGACAGAGAGAGAGAGAGACAGAGAGAGAGAGAGAGAATCTCAAGTAGGCTCCACACTCAGCATGGAGCCTGATGAGGGGCTCCATCCTATGATGCTGGGATCATGACTTGAGCCAAAATCAAGTTGGATGCTGAACCAACTGAGCCACCCAGGCGTTCCCCAAAGAATCCTCAAAGAAGAAAACAGCACTCTACAGAACGCATTCTATAGCCACTTGTCCAGCAATATCTTTCCCCACACCCCCATCCTCATTCATAGGTTGTAATGTTATGTAGTTCCACTAGAGGTCAGCACTTCTCCCTTTCTAAAGCAGAATTGCTACCTTTTTCATTTAAAGCCTAACCGCCTTGAAATATTTTGTCTGCCAAACTGAGTTTATAAAGAAATAATCAACTTGGGTTTCAAAATTTTATTTATCAAAGATGCAAATAATAGCCTCCATACATTTCAGATCATCACTCTGAGATAACCAGTATTACAAAATTCTACCACCACCCCCCCAATAGTTTTTAGTTAGCTTTCCCATGGGGAAATGTAAAACATCCAGTGGAGCTTTGAAATGCTTAAAATTAAAAAGAAAGAAAGAAGGAGAGGGAGGGGAAAGAAGAGAGGGTTGGAGAGAGGGAGAGAGGGAATCTGAGATGTATAGGGCTTCCCAATTCCCTTGGGATGCAGAGGCCCGGATGTTAGGAAACACCAGTTTTAGCTAGAGAAGTCCAACTATCTACTCAGGGTAAGATAATTATATTTTCCTTTTCAATATAGGAAGACATATGTCCTTGGATAGAGCTTCCTTGGGTTAGGGAAGAACTAAATATGTATTGAGGAAATCTTCTAGATCAAGCAAGCTCCTAATTACGTTTTTGGCCAATGACAAATGTGTTGGAATTAAGTGGTGGTATTTGGCATCAGCTGAATGTCGGTGTTTGCTCACATTTTGGTGTCATAAGCTTGCAGGAAGGAGACATCAGGCCAGTTTGAGGCAAGATGAATTTAATCACCTTGACCAGGTTGTAATCTGCTTGAAGTCAGAGATTCTATACCATATGTCATGTCTTCTCCAGTGTCACTACAGAGCTTGGCGATGGGTTGACGATAATGTAGTAAAAACCAAGAGTTGTTGGGGCGCCTGGGTGGCTCAGTCGGTTAAGCGGCCGACTTTGGCTCAGGTCATGATCTCGCGGTCCGTGAGTTCAAGCCCTGCATCGGGCTCTGTGCTGACAGCTCAGAGCCTGGAGCCTGTTTCAGATTCTGTGTCTCCCTCTCTCTGACCTTCCCCCGTTCATGCTCTGTCTCTCTCTGTCTCAAAAATAAATAAACGTTAAAAAAAAATTTTTTTTAAACCAAGACTTGCTAGCAAGCCTCTAATGAAATAAAGTGCATCAATTCTCCAGAATCTACAATTCTCAAGATACATGTGGAAATGGGTAACATACTATATACATCTATGGTTTAGATATATAATCCATGTTCGATGCTCAAGTTAAGACTTCAACAGTTGACAAAACTCAAAGGATTTGAAAAGGAATATTGTGTATATTCTTTACATGCTTTTGAAGCCTACTGCTGGGACACGTTGACTGCAGGAAAAATATTGGTCACAAGGTGGCGCTGTTGCCTTAGCGTCAACCTTTCCTCTGCCTCTCCTTTCAGCGGGGATGCCGGGTCTCCACCCATCAGACTAAATGATCCCCACGTTAGTTTGAATTACTAAATCTGGAAAGTGAGGAAAAATGATGGGCACAATGATGAAATCACAGTCAGTCTCTACCTTTGGGTCCATCTGAGACTCAACTTGATTTCATCAGAGCAAGAAAAGAGAGAGACAAAATTTAGAGCTCATTTCCTATTTCTGATAGGGTTACTCAGCTAAGAGGTTAAGTATACTCTGCTTGGGCTCGATTTTCTCTATTCCATGCGGTCATTCAGTAAGACATGGCCAAGGTCATATTCTTTGTGGAAGAAAGAAATGAGGGTTGAATGTGTGTACACCGGGGGGGGGGGGGGGGGGGGGGGGGGGGGTGTGGAGGGAGGTTTCCAGAGGTGAGTTGAAAGTTCTGTGTTTCACCAGACCCTGACCCTGTTTTCAACAACACAAAGGAGGGAAGGTTATCAAACACTTTTGATCATGATTCAGAACGACCTAAATTGGCAGTAACAGTTAGCTAGACCCAATTAGGTGAAGTTGAATCTGCAATAAATGTAAAGTCTCAAACCTGGAAGCAAATAAATGAATGACCCCAATTCAGCAGAATGCACCCACTCACCTCCTGTCCTCCAAACAATTCATTTGTATCTACTCTGGGCCATTCTTTATTTAATCCTCACAACAGTCCCAAGAAGAATCTATGATTAGCCCCATTTTTTAAAGTTTATTTATTTATTTTGAGACAGAGAGTGAGGGGGAAGGGGCAGAGAGAGAGAAAAAAAGAGAGAATCCCAAGCAGGCTTCATGCTATTGGCACAGGGCCCAACGCAGGGCTCAAACCCATGAACTATGAGACCATGACCTGAGACAAAACCAAGAGCTGGCCACTTAACTGACTGAGCCACCCACATGCCCCGATTAGCCCCATTTTTATGGAGGCAAAACTGAGGCTAATGATCTTGGCTGGAGGCACACAGCTGACGGTGGCTCTGAGATGTGAATACATCTTCCTCTCAGAGAATCCTCTTTCTGCTTTGCCTGTGCAGCCTCTCCCACAAATTTTAGCAAAGGAGGTGGGGCCAGGGGCCCTGTACTGGAAGTGGGGTTCTTTGTGAGGATCAGTGTGGGGGCTCCACAGTAATATGCTCATGGTTGGTTTATTATTATTATTATTATTATAAGTGGTTTTAGGGTCAGCTTTGTCACTAAAGCCATCTAAACTGGAGCAAGTGACTTAACCTCTCTGTGCCTCAGTTTCCTCATCTGTACATGAGGGAGAATAAGAGTACCCATCATCCAGTTGCTGTGAGAATTTAGGGAATTAAATACAGGTAAAACACCTTACGCTCCACTCTGCACATTATGAAAACTTTATTTTTGTTCCTGTAGCCAAACCAGTGGGACTAGGCTCTGATATGACTTTAATGAAGATTGTTCAATTCCATCAATGAGACAGTGCATACCTCGAGTGCCTACTGTGTGCTAAGCTCTCGTTAGCCATAGGGGGTTGACAGAGGAAGCCACTGGCTGCTGCCATGCAGGGTCTCTCAGCCCTGCAAGAGAGATAGTTACAAACAAGGAGAACAATGTGTTGCTGTTCAAGGGTGAAGGAAGGAGAAAGCATTTAAATCTGCCCAAAGCTGTCAGGGAAGGCTTCCCAGAGGAGGGGACATTTAGCTGAGTTCCCAAGTAAACAGGAAAGGAAAGAAAATTTATTTTTTTAATGTTTATTTGTTTTTGAGAGAGAGAGAGAGAGAGTGTGAGTGGGGGAGGGACAGAGAGGGAGGGGGAACAGAGGATCCGAGGCAGGCTTTGTGCTAACAGCAGTGAGCTTGACGCGGGGCTCTAACTCACGAACTGAACCTGTGATCATGACCTGATCCAAAGCCAGATGCTCAAACAACCAAGCCACCCAGGGGCCCCGGGAAAGAAAATTTAAGCCGGAGGCAACCTAAAAGCAGGTGGGCCTGCTGAACGGGGTGGGTAAGTGTGAGGAAATGGCAGACCAGATGCTGGAAGCAAGCAAACGTCCTTGGAGGGACTTCATACCCAAGATCCTGTGCAAGAAGAGCATCCTGGAAGAATGGAGCTCCTCAAACGTTAATTTGCAAACAAATCACCTGGGGATGGTGTTAAAATGCAGGGCTGAGGAGGGCCCAGCTTTCAGCATTTCAAGCTTCCCAGGCTGCTGGTCTTGAACTACAGTGTCCAAGGGTTCTCAGCTCAGACCGCATGCTGTAGTCACCAGAGGGATTTCAAAATTTCCTTACTGCCCAGAGCACACCTCGAGCCAATTAAATCTGAATCTCCGGGATGAGACTCAGACATCAGTGGCTTTTACAGTTCCCCAGTGATTCCAGCGTGCAGCTGACAGTCTACACAAGAGGTGGTAGGAATGTGGGAAGGATGTACATACAAGGAACTTTAAGCGGCTCATAGCCCCGCAACACTGAATGGAGGAGAAGACAGACCGAGGAAAGAATTCACCACATCATGAATTAACCCTCTTTGGAGAAGCCTTCCCTGGCAGCCGTGGGCAGAGTTAAGTGCTTTCTCACCCCCCTCCCTCAAAGGGCCTTGATCACCTGCCTGTTCCACACTAACACGCTGATCTCGTTTGTAACTTGCCTCTCTCTCTGTTTTTTTAAAAACTGGGGTAAGATATAATAACACAAAATTTACTCTTAACCATTTCCAAGTGTACACTTCAGTGGCATTAAGTACATTCACATGGTTGTGCAGCCATCACCAACATCCATCCACGGAAAGTGTCACCTCCCCAAACTGAAACTCTGTACTCACTAAACAACAATTCCCCATTCCCCGCTTCCCCCACCCCGGGTCTCTGGCAACCACCATTCTACTTTCTGCCTCTCTGACTCTGACTACTGTAAGTGGAATCATTCAGTGTTTGTCCTTTGGAGACTGGCTTATTCCACTGAGCTTGATGGCTCTCAAGGTTCATCCATGTGAACGAATTTCATCCTGTGTCCGAATTTCCTTCCTTTCCAAGGCTGAATAATATTCCATCCAACGTGTATAGCATTTTGTGTATCCATTTATCTATCCACGGACACAGGTTGTTTCCTCCTTTTGGCTGTTGTGAATAATGCACAGCTATGTACAGCTTTCTGTTCCAGACCCTGCTTTCACTTCCTTTGGGTATATGTCCAGAAGTGGGATTGCTGGATCGTGTGGTCTTTCTGTTTCATTTTATGAGAAACCTTGCCCATCGTTCTCAAAAGACTGGGAGAGTCTGCAAGGCAGGGGCTGGCGGCTTCATCCGAGAACACCTCTACACTAGTCATTATCAGGACTCTTTCTGGCCTGTTTGGGGTGTGCTGAGAATATGTAAAAAATTGAATCACCGAAAGCAGACAATTTGTGGAGTCATTTCTAGCAATTTTCACTTAGTGCCACACCTGGTAGGGACAACAACAACAACAACAAACTGTAGCCAATGCAGCCAAAGGGTGGGGGGCGCCGGGGTGGCTCAGTCGGTTAAACGTGGGACTCTTGATCTCGGCTCAGGTCATGATCTCTCGGTTCATGGATTCAAGCCCCGCATTGGGCTCCTGGCCGAACATGGAAACTCCTTGGAATTCTGTCTCTCCCTCTCTCTCTCTCTCTGCCCCTCCCCCGCTGTGCTCCCTCTTCTCTGTCAAAATAAATAAACTAACTTTAAAAAAAAAAAAACCAACAGGGGTGCCTGGGTGGCTCAGTCGGTTAAGCGTCCGACTTCAGCTCAGGTCACGATCTCACAGTCCGTGAGTTCGAGCCCCGCGTCGGGCTCTGGGCTGATGGCCCAGAGCCTGGAGCCGGCTTCCGATTCTGTGTCTCCCTCTCTCTCTGCCCCTCCCCCGTTCATGCTCTGTCTCTCTCTGTCTCAAAAATAAATAAATGTTAAAAAAATAAAATAAAATAAAATAAAAATGTCAGCACCTGGAGTTGGAGCTGAAGATGGCAAAGATTAAGGTTGCCAGTGGCTAGGGGCGCCTAGGTGGCTCAGTTGGTTAAGCATTCGACTTCACCTCAGGTCATGATCTCACAGTCCATGAGTTCGAGTCCCATGTCAGGCTCTGTGCTGATAGCTCAGAGCCTGGAGCCTGCTTCGGATTCTGTGTCTCCCTCTCTCTGACCTTCCCCCGTTCATGCTCTGTCTCTCTCTGTCTCAAAAATAAATAAACATTAAAAAAAATTAAAAAAAAAGATTGCCAGTGGCTTCAACTTTCTCAATACATTTGACTTCATAGCAGTATCAGAAATATCACATTTCTCATTAATTACACAGGATGAGAAAAGAGAAATTACTTGTTTCATGTGCTTAAGTGGGCCACTTGCCCTGGTTCCCACTCTCTCCTGATTATGAACGAAGGAAGAAAATATTTTGGACCATTTTAATCAAATCTGGATTGGCAATGTTTTCAGAAGAAAACCGTCAGGCATGCTTTCACTCTTTTTTCCTTTGAAGCTCCCTGCAAGAAGTAGCAAATATTTCAATAAGGCCTTAGATTGCCAAGCCAGATTGAGAGTAAGAGCCAGAGTTTTCCCATATACTCTCTGCCCCCACACCGGCACAGCCTCCTCTATTATCAACATCCCTCACCAGAATGGCACACGATGAATCATGGCAGCACATTTTTTTTCACAGAGTAACTTTGCTGACATGCATGTTCTCTTGCAGTGGGAATTGAAACGCTTCTAGAAGAAAATTCTACAGAAAATGCACAGTTCAAGTTTCCAGGCATTTGTTTGAAGTGCTTCGCTGAGTCTGTATTTTGAAATGCCCACTGCAGGTGAATGTATGAAATATACTGTACTTGTTCTTCATGATTCTCTTAACTTTGAATTTCAAAAGAAATTCTTCTTCTCTATTCTTCCCAAAAGTTCATAATTCTATTTTTATTCCTAGTTTTTAGATCCACACATTCAGGATCATCTTTGTCTACTTACTTTTTTTAACGTTTATTTATTATTGAGAGACAGAGAGAGACAGAGCATGAGTATGGGAGGGACAGGGGAGGGGGAGACACAGAATCTGAAGCAGGCTCCAAGCTGTCAGCACAGAGCCTGACGCCGGGCTCAAACCCACAAACCGCAAGATCATGACCTGAGCCAAAGTCGAACGCTTAACCAACCGAGCCACCCAGGCGCCCCTGTCTACTTAATTATGAAAGCTTAAAACATAGCGGATGACTGCATTTCACTCAATCATTTTATGGAGCACCTATCATGTACCTGTCCTTCAGACATATAAGGATGAGATATCAGTCTCTGCCCTCGAGGGGGCGCTCACAACCAACTGAGTAGAAAGGTTAGTCCCCATCTCAGCAAATGGTATCTCCAAGTTGCCAAGCCAGAAACCCAGGAGAGCAACAACATGGATAAACCATAAAGACATTATGCTAAGTGAAACAAGTCAGTCCCAGAAGGACCAATCCTATATGATTCCACTTACATGAAGTATCTAGAGTAGTCAGATCATAGAGACAGAACATAGGATAAAAAAATGGTTGGCAGGGATGGTGTGGGGGGTGCAGGGGGAATTGGGGAGTTGTTGTTCTTTAAAGGACACAGAGTTTCAGTTCGGGAAGATGGCAAGAGTTCTGGAGATGGGTGGTGATGATGGTTGCCCAACAATGTAAATGTTCTTAATGCCACTGAACTGTGTATTAAAAATGGTCAAGAAGGTAAATTTGTGACATTTACTTTACCACAATAAAATTCTAAACAAAAACAAGAGTCACCTTTGAGGTCTGTTTCTCTTTTATCTCCATCTAATTCATCATCAAGTCACATTAGCTCTACTTTCAAAATAGATCCAGAAGGTGACTGCCTCTCACCTTGGCCCCCATCACCCTCTAAGGCCAGGCCATGCCATCTCTCACCTGGACTCCTAAATGGGCTCCCTGCTTCCTCCTGTGGCCTGTGCTGCCTCTCTTCCACATAGCAGTAATAGACACTCTTGGTTTCTGCTTTTTTTAATCCAAATCTAAGCATTGGCCAAATTCCATTCTGAATGATTTTCTTTATTATTATTATTATTATTTTTATTATTTTTTTTAAATGTTTATTTATTTATTTTGAGAGAGAAAGAGTGTGTGTGCACAAGAGGGGGAGGGGCAGAGGGAGAGGAAGGGAGAGAATCGCAAGCAGGCTCCACACAGGCTTTGTCAGCACAAAGCCTGATGCGGGGCTTGATCCCAAGAACCATGACATCATGACCTGAGCCAAAAATCAAGAGTCAGACACTTAACTGACTGAGCCACCGAGGTGCCCGGGGAATGGGATATTTTAAAAATTGAAATACTCTGCATCATGTCAGTAGGGAAATGTAAATTAAAACTTTAATGAGATGCTACCACACACCTATTAGAATGGCCCAAAGGCAAACACCAACAATAACAAATGTTGAGGAAGATGTGGAACAACAGAAACTCTCATTCATTGCTGGTGGGAATGCAAAATGGTCACGTCAGTTTGGAAGACAGTCTGGCAGTTTCTTATAAAACTAAACATACCCTAAGATCCAGCAATCGTATTCCTTGGTATTTATCCTAAGAAGTTAAAAACTTATGTCCATTCAGGGCACCTGGGTGGCTCAGTTGGTTAAGCATCTGACTTCAGCTTGGGTCATGATCTCACAGCTCATGAGTTCAAGCCCCGCATTGGGCTCTGTAGTGACTGCTCAGAGCCTGGAGCCTGCTTCAGATTCTGGGTCTCCCTCTCTCTCTGTCTCTCCCCAGCTCGTGCTCTGTTTCTGTCTCTCAAAAATAAATAAATGTTAAAAAATAAATAAATAAAAAGCCTTATGTCCATTCAAAAACCTTCACACAGATGTTTATAGCAGTTTTGTTCATAATTGCCCAAACTTAGAAGCTACCAAGATGTCCTTCAGAGATGAATAGATAAATAAACACTGAAATGCATTGGAATATTATTCTGCCATAAAAAGGAATGAGCTGTCAAGGACAAAAAGACATGGAGAAAACTTGAATGCATATTACTAAGTGCAAGAAGCTAACACAAAAGACTACGTACCGTATGATTCCAAGTACATCACATTCTGGAAAAGGCAAACTATGGAGACAGTCAAGAGATCAGTGGTCACCAAGGGTTAGGGAGAGGGAAAAGTGAATCTGCAGAGTCCAGAGGATTTTGAGGGTAGTGAAAACACTCTATAATATTATAGTGATGAGTACATGTCATTCTACTGTTTGTCCAAACCCATAAAATGTCCAACACCAAGAGTGAGCCCTAAGGTAAATCATGGACTTTGGGTGATGACGATGTGTTAATGTAGGTTCATCATTAGTAGAAAATGTGCCATTCTGGTGAGGGATGTTGATAATGGAGGAGCTGTGCATATGTGGGGATAGAGAGTATATGGGAAATTTCTGGCCCTTACTCTCAATTTTGTGGCAAACCTAAGACTACCAAAAAAAAAAAAAAATGAAGTCTTTAAAAAACAAACAAAATGAATAAAAAATAAAATAAAAAATTACTCCATGAAAAATGTAGAAATCATCACTAGAAAAAAACAGTAAAACTGATGGTTGTTTCCGGTAGTTGCTTTCTGTTAGGTTACATATAGTTTCAAGTGATAATAATGTACGTGTTCCTGAAAGTAAAAAGACACAACTTTATTTAAAGTCCATTTGGAGGGGCACCTGGGTGGCTCAGTTGGTTAAGCGTCCAACTCTTGATTTCGGCTTGGGTCATGATCTCACGGTTCTTGGGATCAAGCCCCACATCAGGCTTTGTGCTAACAACATGAAGCCTGCTTGGGATTCCCTCTCTCTCCCTCTCTCTCTCTGCCCCTCCCCCCTCATTCTCTCTCTCTCTCTCTCTCTCTCTCTCTCTCAGTAAATAAACATTTTTTAAATGATAATAAAAATAAAGTCCATTTGGAATAACAGCACTAACGAGTCATTCTGAGTGGTGTCTTCATGCTTTTCAAAGTGCTTTCATGTATATCACCCCACTGGATTTTAACAACAGCCACTAGGCTGGCATAGCCTAAAACAGCAGCAAAATTGCCACAGAAAGTGGATAGAAATGATGAAAGAGGAACTATTTTATAACTCAGAATTCTATTTTAGTCACAATAAGACAAAAGAGAACAGACATAGGGCATTCTTCTAAAATTCCTGCCTAGGTAAATAAAATTTTCAGAAATAAGGAGGAGACAACTTTCCAAAAGGGCATCTTGAAGCATGATTGGAAAATATCAGAATGGCTAATTTCATTAGAGGAAGGGAAATAAATGATAGGTGTGTTATAGTCCTTAAAAATCACAAGAAATAGGGGCACCTGGGTGGCTCAGGCAGTTGAGCACTGACTTCGGCTCAGGTCATGATTTCATGGTTCATGAGTTAGAGCCTCGCATTGGGCTCACTGCTGTCAGCACAGAACCTGCTTCAGATCCTCTGTGCCCCTATCTCTCTGCCCCTCCCCTGTTGTGCTCTCTCTCTCAAAAATAAATAAATAAACCTTTCACAAGAAATATAATCATTGACTAGTAATTAGGGACCAAATGAGAACTGCATAATTTAAGTGATTGCATACTTTGTGTGAGAATGGAGGCAAACCCACCAATGAATACCATAGATACAGGGGCATGATACAGACCTGACTATTGGTCCAAGTCCTGGGTTAAGTCCTCTTCTGCACTGGCCCAAGGAGGGGCTGGCTCACAGACACAGAAGCTATGATGGTGAGCTGGGGTCTTCTCACCCCCCCATCTAGTCCATCAGTGTCATGGATTGACCTTCTTCCAAATATACTTGGAGAGTGGTCACTCTCCCTTCAGCCAAATACAGAAAAGATTTAGAGAATGAAGGTCAGGTTTACCCTGGATTTCCTCATTCTTTAGGACCTAGGTCATGAGGGTGGAACCCTTGTAAATGGGATTAGGACCCTTAGAGAGAGATCCCAGAGAGATCTCTCACCCCTTCTACCATATGAGGACACATCAAGAAGATGGCCAGCTGTGAACCAGGAAGCAGTCTCTCACCAGACACCGAATCTACCAGCACCTTGATCTTGGACTTCCAGCCTCCAGAACTGTGAGAAACACATTTTTGTTCTTTATAAATCACCCAGTCTGTGCTATTTTTATTTTAACAGCCTGAAAGGACTAGGACACTCACCTTAGTCCCACCCTGTTGACCCTTGCTTTCCAACCCCAAAGCCACAGTCCCAGCTCCTGACCTGATTATTTCCTACTAATAATTTTCTAACTAGGCCCCTGTTTCCATTCTTTCTCTTCTTTAAGATCAAAGACATGCCCACTGTTGCTTTCTTCCAGCATCATTCCCCTAGGCAGAATTAACTGTGCCTCATTTGTGTCCTCAGAACACTATTAAGGCACTTATCCCCCAGCATTGTGGTTACTTCTTGACTTGTCTGTGATCTCTGTGTTCTCGAAGAATTCATGGGCACAGTCATTCATTGAACAAGAAGCTGTGCAGCTAAGTGGTTATGAAGGGGGTTTCAGAGTCCCACTGCCTGAATTCAAATTCTGACTCTCTGCTCTTTACTCATCTGTGACTTTGGGCAAGTCACCTCACCTTTCTAAACCTTAGATTCTCCATCTACAAAACAAGGTAACCAAAGTACCCACTGCACTGGACTGTTGACAGGATTGAGTAAGACTGTCACAGGGTTTGCTTCAATAAATTCTAGCCACCAGAATGCAAACTGGTGCACCCACTCTGGAAAACAGTATGGAGGTTCCTCAAAAAATTAAAAATAGAACTACCTTACAACCCAGCGATTGCACTGCTAGGTATTTATCCAGTGGATACAAAAAAGCTGATTCCAGTGCTAGCGACAACAGCCCAAGTGTGGAAAAAGCCCAAATGTCCATCTACTGACAAATGGATAGAGACAATGTGACGATGTGGTGTGAGTACACACACACACACACACACACACACACACATATGTATATAAAATGGACTGATGGTTGCTGGAGAATGTTGGGTGGGTGATGGACCAAATAGGTGATGGGCATCAAGGAGGGCACTTGTTGGGATGAGCACTGGGTGTTATATGTAAGTGATGAATCACTGGGTTCTACTCCTGAAACCATTATTACACCACTCCTGAAACATTATTACATTATTTTTTAAATAAAATTAAAAAAAAATTTTAAATGCTAGCCACCATTATTAATAAATGCTTGCTGAATTGAATTTCCTCTACCCTGTACATCAATGTTCAGTTACTCTTTCTACAATGTCACTTTTGTCATATCATCCCCCTGATCAAAATCCTCCAGGGGCCTGCTCAATTTGGATGAAGCCCCAAATCCTTAACTTCAGTAGGTATTGATTTATGGTTTAGATGTGTTTAAATAAACATGTTTATTATTGTTTAAATGTTTCTTTAAGCACCATTTTTGTAAAGCTTCTTTTGTAATTAGGAGTTGATCACAAGAAAATGAATCTGTCAGGATTAACCTTTCAGGGAAGCATTCTGAGAACCTAACTGAAACTCAGTGGTTCCCACCCCTAGGTGCATATTAAAATCACCTGGGGAGCTTTTTAAAGCATTCCAAAGAGTAGGCCCAACACCCAGAAATTCCAATCTAATTGGTCTGGGGGTGTGGCTGCACGGTGGGATTTTTTTTTTTTTTAAGCTCCCCCATGAGTCTAATATGCAGCCAGGATCGAGTGGCACTCTGATCACCTCTGCTTTGTCATACCTGGTAGGAATTTCATGCCAACTTACCTGCAACCACACAGTTCTGAGGTTCTTGCTTTTTAGCTGGCTGTTCCTGTTCCCAGTTTGCCTGGTATAGGCCCCAGACACACATCCTACCCTGAAGGATTCATAAAGAAGTACCTTCGGAGGAAAACAAGCCTTGTCTTCAATCAGGCCACAAACACATCTTGACTCACCCTCATAACTTCCTGGACTCTTGATCCAGTTTACACTTTACTGATAACATCCTAGCTGGAGAACCTGTTTCTGACCTGCAGTGATCCCTTCACCCCTTGGCTGGGTCTGGAATTTCACGTTCTCTGGGCTCCTCCCTGGTCTTAGACTGGCAGGAGTTGATTATTTCTTTGACTCTTAGGACTTAGCCTCCTGACTTTGACCTGGATAGCCCCTAGCCTTCTGAGCGTTTACAATCTTTACCTTCCATCTTGTGGTTCTAACCCCATCCCAGGTCCCCTCCCCCGGCCCCCATCCCAGCCATCAGTACACTTGGGGTGACCAGATTCTACTTACTTTTCTGATAGAGAACTGGGTGACGAGCTGAGCTTTGAACAACAAGGAAGCAAGAGGTCTGGAATAAGTTAATCCAGAGAAAAAGGGAGGGGGGCAGTTTTACATTTGCGTGTGTGTGTTAGGAACCTAAAGTAACGCATAGGGTATTCCAGTAGACTGCAAAAATCACAGTCCTTTCCATCTAAATAGCATGTTTTCCGCTCCTTATTTCTTCCTTCCTCCAGCTTTGCTTTCCTCCCTTTTAGCACACAAAACACATGGAGCCCAAATAGGAAATCTGAATTTCTATTACAGTGAGGGCAAAATGAGATTTCAGAGTCAAATTGAACCACTGCAGAATGGCAAAGAAAGTGAGAGGTACCAGGATTCAGTATTTGTATAGGTCCCTCACGTAATGTCTGTATCGTTAATCTGGAAGGGCCCTGCTCTTTAATTAAGGCCCCTGTGGTAGACTTGAGATGGTCATCTTCTCCCTCCTTGCCTTGGGTCATGCAGGTCTAAGCTAGTCTCAATTTAGGAGAAGGGGTGCTGCTTCTCACATCAGCTCACTTCCAGCACCTACATCCCTTCCGCAGTTGTCAGCTGAGGGCAACCTAGCTCACAAATCCAGCTGGGATGACACCTCAAGGGGTTCTTTCACTTAAGACTTGACAGGCAACTAAAAGATTTCCTAAGAATATGGGAATCCACACTATGGAAATGACAACTGGGTACAATTTACTCTATAGTTAGCTTAAATATAATCACTTAAATTATAACTATAAATAATATGGAGTAGCGGTTTGATATTAATTCCTTTTCTACATCTTGGTGAAAACTTGGACAAATTTCACAGAGTCTCCTATTTTCTTATGATTTACTTCATCAGTAGCATCCCATATTAGCCTATAATGAAAAAAGTAATTTCCTTCCATTATGACCCTTATGACTAATTCCAGAAAACTCACATTCATGGTTGGCAATTGCTCCTTCCTCAGACAGTATTAAAACATTTGATCTAATTATGTTTTTAAGCCATCAGGCAAATCTACAAGAGAAGGTCTGAAGGATAATTACATCAATTGTCTATGAAAGAAACAATGGCTCCAAGTCTGAGAAGAGCCTGTGAATGAAGACCAGCTTGAATTTTATGCAAAATGTAGCTGAATGAAGTGACCCTAAGGGTAGGGTCCCTTGGTGTCACTCGCTTGGACCTTGGATGGTATCTATCAAAATTGTTTTAACCTTCTCATCTTGACAGTGGCTAATCAAGAAATCTGGCCATACCTTAAAACTGCTCTGATTTCATTATAGTACAGAGAAGTTTACTGTCTTATTTTTATAGCACTTTTTTTGTCATTGAAATATGTAATTCAAAAATATGAAATGGTTAAATGTCACAAAAGCAAAAAAGTCAGAAAAAATTTATTGACTATAGAAAATTAGGAAAATATGGAAAGTATAATAAATCATTAAAATTAGCCATAGTCCTCCCAACTAAAATCTAACATTCTGGGGTATTTCTAGTTGTTCTTTTTCTTTTAGTGTACAGGTTTATATATGGGTATAAATGCATATCTTAGGTAAAAATGGAATCATACTGAAAACTGTTTTTAAAAATTATTGTTAGGAGGCACCTGGGTGGCTCAGTCGGTTAGGCGTCTGACTTCGGCTCAGGTCATGATCTTGCGATTTGTGAGTTTAAGCCCCATGTCGGGGGCTGTGCTGACAGCTCAGAGCCTGGAGCCTGCTTCAGATTCTGTGTCTCCCTCTCTCTCTGCCCCTCCCCCACTCACACTCTGTCTCTCTCTCTCTCTCTCTCAAAAATAAATAAACATTAAAAATTTTTTTAAATTATTGTTAGAATGTATTTTTCCATGCCATTAAATATTTTCCAAAAACATGAATTTTAATGATTGTGTGTAATGACTGCATCCCCTTATAAAAGGTACACATAACAGTTTATCTATGTCCCTATTGTTGGAAATTAAAACTATTTTCAGTTTTTGAATACTATAAATAAAACCCAACTGATTATCCATAATTGTAAATGTTTATTTATGACCTCCTCTAATTACTTCTTTAGGATAAACTTCCTAGAAGTGGAATGACCAGAGGGTTCACAGGTATAAACATGTTTAAGACTCTTTAATGTCTAAGTTGCTCTCTAGAAAAGTTGCACCAATATATACTTCCTACCAGAAATATCTGAAAGCGCTGTTGTCATAGGGACTGTCCCCCTGTGGCTTTAGCACTGAAAGTTCCACATTCCAGGAAACCCCTCTAGACCTCCAAGTTTTCATTCAGTATGGGTGTGGAGGCTTGGGGGAAAAGTATAAGATGCACGTGGTTGCTAAAACATGTGGCTGAAAACAACATTGCTTTTAGCGTCAAATGGATATGGCATAGATTATCCACCCTCCATGGTCACCAACTACCCATGTTGGCTGCCATGACTTTCAGTTCCTTGTGATCATCAGCGTGATTTGACTTAAGAGTGTAACTCAAAATGCCTTGTAACTGTGAGGCTTAACTGTCTTTGTCTCTGTCTATGGATTAACTGTTGTGCTTTGTTTGTACTGAGAATTTGTGTTGAGTGCGAGTTTAATATTTAACATCGTGAATATTGTGATCATGTTTTCTAAGAATTCAGATTATAATACCAACTCCAGCATGACCCAGAAGTCGCTGAAAATGAAGGCTAAACTGTGTCATTTTACTGGCAGATGAAAAGACAAAGGGATGGGGTTGGGGAGGTAAATAACCAAAACAGGGCACACTATGCAGGTGCAGAAAAAAAAATTGGAGTCAGGTATGGTGGAGAAGATATAAAATCACAGATGAAGAATGAATCTCAGAAGTCTGGGATGAGACAATCAAAAGTTTGTTTGTTTGTTTGTTTGTTTCTCCAAAGGGCACCAATGCTTTGTGGAATGGAGTGGCCATTGAATTAGTGTGAACATACCACACTAAGGAACACACAGTTTCATATTTCTCCTTTTGATTGCTCTGTGACTGAGTGAAGTCACATTTCCTGATTCAGAGGTTAAAACTGAAGTGTCCTGTGGGAGAACGGGAGAACGAAAAGAGGAAATTCTGATAACGAATGTATTGGCCTCCTGCAATGGAGAGCGACTCTGGCAGAGCTCACCAACATTACACTTTCTACAGTGTATCAAGTGATAAGTTAAATCACAGCAACAGTGGTGATACTAAAGGGGATCAGGATATGCCACCCCCAAATATGCCAGCTTGGCATATTCTTTTGAGCTGAAGTCACTAGAGAAACAGCGGATACAAAACATGCTCTCTGCCCTCTTCCATCTGCCTCAAAGCACTATATAAATTTTCCCTGGGGGCACCTGGGTGGCTCAGTGGGTTGAGCATCTGACTTCAGCTCAGGTCATGATCTTGCGGTTTCTGAGTTGGAGCCCTGCCTCAGGCTCACTGCTGTCAGCACAGAGCCTGCTTCGGATCCTCTGTCCCCCCAACCCCCTCTCTGCCCCTACACTCCTCACATGCAATCTCCCTCAAAAATAAATAAAAAAACATTAAATTTTCCCTGGAGAAAGGTGCCTCCCCACCCCTCCCCCCAGCCCTGCCCCTTGCACCAGGAAGAAGAGCACTTTCATCATCAGAAATAGGGAGTCGAAACTGAGATGGGTTTGCATAAACAGACCTTACTAAAATATCCATTATTTTCCATTAGTTCCCCCATATATTCCCCAATCTCTTCCCTGTGATTTATCATATCTTGGAACCCAAACCTCCTTTCCTTTGTTCAAATGGTATATACACCCCCAAGTCTAGCTGCTTCTTTGAGTTTCACTTCTTTTCTGTGAACTCCTGGGCACATAAATATTAAATAAAAATTATACCTTTTCTCCTGTTAATTGGTCTTTGTCAGTTTAATTCACAGGCTCCAGCTACTGAACTAAGAGGGCATAGGAAAACTTCCTCCCTGACAGCAAAAAAAGTTCTATTTCTTGGGTACTTTGATAGGAAAAACGGAATTCCAAATCATCTTCTTGATTTCTATGAAGACTTTAGTGCAACTATAGAAAACATAAAACAAAAGGTTGTTGATATATTATCCAACTACAAGCTGGATCATGCTTATCTGCATATTTGGCAGACAGTTCAAAATGTAAATTTGGGCAAATTACATTCAGTCTATACTTTTTTCACCAAAGACTATGAAAAAAGATCTTTTCTGCTACATATTTTGCATACCTTGTACACCACCACCACATTGCTAAAAGAGGAATGTGATTTGCTCACCTATGAAATTGAAATTTTCATTACAAAAGATTTGGTCCTTTTTCAGGCTCTTGAAAACTGCAGAATAACTTAATGAGATATTTGGCTATAAAAATGGAAGGAGATAGCCTTCTGAGACATGGGCCTGGAGAATGGCTTGCTTTGGAGTGCTCACGAATGATGAGCATTTTAGATATGAATAGTTGATAAGATGGATGTAGAGACACAAAGACGTTATTGATAAAGACATTGATAAGCTGTTATTTCTGCCAAAACAAGCTTGTAGTTGCAAAGTGGATGAACATTTTTGGAGAGTTGGATACAAATTCTTACATGTCTAAAACCGTGCTATTACTAGTAGGTAAAATCCTAAGTATTCCATGCTGAAATGCTTTGTTGAGAGGATATTAGCTTGTTTCCATCACATTGGAATTAGTGTAATGTGGGCTTGATAGGAGCATCTCTGTAAATCAAACTGACTTTTACATTTGAGTATATTCATTCTATCACTATATAAAACAAAAGGAGGCTCTAAGTTATTATAAAAGGAAACAGAAAGGGTAAAAATATCCTATGGTATTATGGGAGAGAAAGAAACATCTTTTTTTTTTTTTTTATTAAACATAGGTTAAGGTTTGTTTAATTAGTCCTACTGTTTTTACACTCCCCTTTTGAAAAGTATTACATTTGTGTATCTTAAGCATACACAATAATAATACAGCCTACAAAATGTAAATATCCAAAAAAAGAGTTTTAAAAAGTTAAAAGTAAGTTGCTGTATCAGAGAATCGAAAGAAACATGATAAAAATATCATTTTTCAAGGCACCTATCTGGATCAGTTGGTGGAGTGTGCGACTTTTGATCTTGAGGTTGTGGGTTCGAGCCCCACATTGGATGTAGAGGTTACTTAAAAATTAAAAACATTAAAAAAATCATATTTTTCCTGCACATCATTTTCTAATTTGTCTTCTTACCAAATATATGTTGCCCTTGTTAACTAGTCTTATTGTGGTTTTGTTTAAATAGCATTTATGGGAGTGCCTGAGTTGCTCAGTTGGTTAAATGTCTGGGTTTGCCTCAGGCCATGATCTCACAGTTCGTGGATTTGAGCCCTGCATTGGGTTCTCTGCTGTAAGTGCAGAGCCAGCTTTGGATCCTCTGTCTCCCTCTCTCTTTGCCTCTCCCCCTGCTCATGCATATGTGTGTGTGTGCATGTACTCACTCTCTCAAAAATAAACATTTAATAAATAAATAAATAGCATTTATGTAATGGATAAGTAAACAATACTAAATAACATATAGTTTTAGATTAATATCTTGTTTTCATATTTTTATGTTAAAATAATAACACATATATCTAGTTATTTATTATATATTCTATTGTTATTGTTTTCTGGAATGATTGTGTCCTGGGTTGGCTCTCTAAAAAAACAGTCCCTTTACCAACTTTATGTCACCAAAAACTAGGCATTAATTTTTTGTTAGAAGTTTGTCAATTTGTTAGAAGGAAAATTGCCATGTCTTTGTCAAATGTGCATTTCTTTTTAAAATATTTTTTATTGTTTATTTTTAAGAGAGAGACAGTGACAGAGACAGAGACAGAGTGCAAGTGGGGGAGAGGCAGAGAGAGAAGGAGACACAGTATCTGAAGCAGGCTCCAGGCTCTGAGCTGTCAGCACAGAGCCCGACATGGGGCTCAAACTCACGAACTTCGAGATCATGACCTGAGCCAAAGCCTGACCCTTAACTGACTGAACCACCCAGGCACACCATCAAACGTGCATTTCTTTACTATGAAGCAGATTGAGCATTTTTCACACGTTCACGAACCACATATTTTTCCTTTGGAAACAGCCTGTTTCTTACTTTTATCAAAATTTCTATTGGTCTTAAAAATAAATTTAAAAACATTTCTATTGGTCTCTTTCTGTCTTTTTGATTTATAAATCTTCTTTAGGACTGTAAGTCTACGTCAATCAAACTTGCCACACTTCTCAATTTGTGGCTTGGTCTTTCCATTTTTTTGGTGAAGTTTTTGGGCACACTTTAGAAATCTTTGTTTTTTGAACTACCCGTTTTTGTTTTTGTTTTTTCTTAAAGAAGCAGTTTTGTACAGGGTTGAGAATAGAGTTCTGGAGTTGCCCGGACCCACGTTTGAGTCCCACTTCCACCTATACAGACCTCGAACAAGTTCTTGGTACTTGTACTATTACTGATGACTTCTTTCTTTGCTTGCGATCAGCTAAATATTCACTTTTACTTTTCTCTAGTTCAAGTTGATGCATGTAAGCCTTTGATCTGTCTGGAATCATACTGGTGAATGATGGCTACATCTTTCTATATTTCGAAGGAGGTTTTGCTTTTCCTTCCACAGATGATGTGCCAGTGAGAGAATAGTGCAGCTGTCCCCACTCCGTTCTGGGGCTTGCTCAGCTGCCTCTGAGTCATTCTGTGGCATTGGGCGGGTGTTATAGCTCCTGGCTTTCTAGTGGGTAGAATAGCTTCCAGATTGGGTCCCAGCTGAATGAAGTCTCCCTTGGTGACATAGAAAAATGAACTCTATGATACTTCCTATTACAGAGGCCCCCCAGGCTACAGCTGTCTTGGGTTTCTCTTTAACCACTTCATGCCTGGTGCCTAGAAGATTAAAACCACACGTGGCATCTATCCTAGCCTGGAACATTTCCTCTCCTCTTGTCTTCCCTCCAGTATCGGGATTTGGGTGCCCCACCCTCATGCTTCCTGCCTAGGTGACACCTTCTAGATCTGAATCTGTGGTGACTCAGAATGGTCCTCTCTACCCAGCTACACTTTGGCCTCTACCCCACCCACCTGCTACTGTGATATGTGACAATCTCCCCGGGAAAACAGGATCTTAATTACCTCCCTCGTATCAAAGGTGGAATTCTGTGGATATTTCCTTCCATTGTAACAGCATACTTATCTTCAAATAAATTATAACCTTCTGGAAATGTAGAGCTTGTCATACTCATTTTTTGCTTCCTTATCACAGGCAAGTATTTGATCACACACACATGCAATCAAATATTGGTTAGATTAGTTGCACCTGGGTGGTTCAGTCAGTTGAGCGTCCAACTCTTGGTTTCAGCTCAGGTCGTGATCTCACAGTTCATGGGATAGAGTTCTGTGTCCAGCTCTGCACTGACAGTGTGGAGCCTGCTCGGGATTCTCTTCCCCTCTCTAGACTCTGCCCCTCCCTGCTCATGCTGTTTCTGACTCTCTCAAAATGAATAAATAAACTTAAAAAAAACCATAAATATTGGTTAGATTAAATAATATTTGATTTAACAATATCAATAAGGAACAAAGGGAGGAGAGTATCTTTGATGGCAAAGATTCCTCTCAAGGTATATTCCTGAGAGATTAATTTTCTTCCAGCTCTATACAATATTTCCCAGAGGAGGTTTTTGCTCCTTTTCCAGATAGCCTTCTTTGTGAAAGTCAGTCGCTTCCCTTAGGCAAGGAGCCTGAGCCAAATAGTTTACCTCCAGCCTGCCCTAAACTTTCAAAGATTCAAAAAATCCCTTTAAATTCTAAGTCAGATTTGTTGATGAGCTGTGGAAATCTCTGAGTTTAAGGGAGTAGACCACTGCAACCACAGATCTGACTAATCTAATCCCTTAGGTGGTGCAGCGGGTCCCCCAAGCAGTCAGTGCTTTGTGCCATAGCCCATGAATATTTTATAGATGTCCCTTTGTGCTCACTTACGGGCACTGATCTGTACAATCTGGCTTGAATAATATCAAAAGAATACCTCCTCTTGACCTCTGTTCCTGAATGATTTATGGAGATGCACTAAGCCTATCAGAGATTCGTTGTTGATGTCCTTAAGAGATGCTTTTTTTTTTTAAGTTTATTTATTTATTTTGAGAGAGACAGAGTGCACGAGCAGGGGAGGGGCAGAGAGAGAGAACCCCAAGCAGCCTCCAAACTGTCAGCACAGAGCCCGATGTGGGGTTCAAACCCACAAACTGTGAGATCATGACCTAATCCGAAATTAAGTCAGATGCTTAACCAACTGAGCCTCCCAGGCATCCCAAGAGATGCTTTTCAGCAAAGGGGGAAGTAAATTTATGTTTGTACGTAGAGTGAACACTTTGGGGGAGCTTGGTGTAAAATCTGTGTTTTGGAAGGCCATCTTCTGGCTCTTCAGAGATTAGTAGGAATTTAAATTTCCTCAATAAAAAGGGCCAAATGATGTTCTATTTTTTTTTAATTTTTTTTAATGTTTATTTATTTTTGAGACAGAGACAGAGCATGAGCAGGGAAGGGGCAGAGAGAGAGGGAGACACAGAATGTGAAGCAGGCTCCAGGCTCTGAGCTGTCAGCACAGAGCCTGATGCGGGGCTCGAACTCACGGACTATGAGATCGTGACCTGAGCCGAAGTCGGACGCTCAACCGACTGAGCCACCCAGGCAACCCTATTCTAAAGATCTTCTACCCCACTTCCTCTCCAGGTTTATTTATTCCTGGAATTTCTTGTTACTCTAGAATATCAGTCAAAATAATTAACTTAAATCCCTTCTCTTGTCTCCTGGCTCTTTCACCTCTGTGCCTTTTAAAAATGGAAACAATTCAGTCACCTAGTATATGCGGTGTTGGCTGTGTGCTCCTTGCTTTGAGTAATACCAAGAATGAGAAGACATCATCCCTGCTACTGAGTTCTCAGTCTAATTGGAGAAGACAAGACTTATATACATTATTGAAGTCGGCTCGTAACCTGATGCTAACATAGTACAGTACTAGAAAAGTTTCCAGAAGGGAAATAGTAATGCGTGTAGGATTAGTGAGGGATGACTTTACGGAGAAAATAGGGCTTGAATGGTTAGATTTCAACGGGCATCCCAAGGACGGTAGCAGTTTTGAGTGAGAGTAATCAAAGCAAGTGTGAGGGATGATAGAGACTGTACCAACAGTCTTGGAGACAGCAGTAAGTGGTAAGGGCAGATGAGGAATGCCACGCTCCATAAAAGAGTAAAACCCAGGTCTGTGAAGCCAGCATGAAGAGAGGACTCTACTGGAGCAGAACCCAGTGATCTCAAATCTGTACTTCTGATTTGACTCTTGTGGTCTTTTCCCAGTCCCCACCGCCCTTACCACATTGGCCTCAGAGATAGACTTGCTTTTTAAAGATCTGTTAAAAAGCCCCTTCCTTTGCTTCCCCTTAGCATAGGTCAAATAAACATAAGTTTAAGAAAAGTTGACTAAGCACAAAAAGAGAACAAAAAGAACATTAGTACGTAAATAATTGAGTTTACAAGTTACACCTTGCTCTCTGGTCTCATAAACCATATCTCATTCCAAATGAGATCCCAGGGAAAGAGGGCCTTGCCTGGGGCCACCCTACTTAGTATATTCAGAGGACATCTTTTTTTTTTTTTAATTTTTATGAGAGAGAGAGAGAGAGAGAGAGAGAAGGGCAGAGGCAGAGGTAGAGAGAGAGAGAATCCTAAATAGTCTCCATGCTCATGTGGAGCCCAATATGGGGCTCAGGATCATGACCTGGGCTGAAATCAAGTTGAATGCTCAACTGACTAAGCCACCCAGGTGCCCCTCAGAGGAGATCTTTAATCTCCAACACTCAAGAGCACCCTTCTAATCATCTAAACCTCTCAAAATCCAAGCTAATTCCATTCAGCCTCCTAAACCTCAAGGCTGTGGCCTTACCCTTTTAGGAGAGTGCATACTACTGTTTCTTTCCTTTGCCTTCTTCTGCGCCTACTTTCTCTACCTCTTAGCTGCCCATTCTATCTCTTGGCTCTTCCTTCCCCACCCTGGAACTGGCTGGAGTATCCTTAGCTTTGCCTTCCGTGTGATCTCTCAGGCCTGGCATACTGAGCCTGCCCCTTTTTGAGGCCATTGTCTTTAAAGGGGACTCCTACATGGCACTGAGAAACAAGCAAAGAGGCAGCAAAAGAACTTGAAGAAGTTACTAATTTGCCAGAAATCTAAGCAAATCTTTTAGTTTTTAAGGACAGTTACCATGTCTTTCTTATCTTTGTATCCAAAGCACCTAACACAGTAGTGCCAAGCACATGATAGGGAAGTTTGTTGACTGGGGTAATAAGTTGATTAAAACAAGGAGAACAGAGTGCTGCCATAGAAATCAAGGGACAGATTCAAAAGCTTCAAGAAGAGGGATGGCTAATAACACCAAATATCACAGAGAAATCAAGTATCAAGTAAAATGCTGAAAGATACCCTACTGGGTTTGCAATAGGAAGGCTGATTGCAATGACAGTTTTATTAGAGGGGTGAGGGTGGGTGAAAGCATGATTAAATTAATAGTTGGTTGACTAATGACAGGTGAGGAAGGAAAAACAATGAGTATGGATTATTATTTGGGGGAAGTTGGCTACGAGGCAGAAAGGCTGGTAACTATAAGTGGACCAAGGGTTGACACAAAGTTGTCCTTGTTTTTTTTTTCCCTTGAGTTTTATTTTTTGTTTTGATTTTTCTGTGGGAGATACCAGCTAAAGAGAAGGAGCTAGTGGAGAAGGAAAGGTTGAATTGGTTAGACAGGGAATGACTAACAGAACAACTTTGCCATGGAGGTAGGATGAAAGATCATGGAACAGAGATCTTAGCCTTGAGCTGGAGGCTCAAGAGGTACACCTACCTCTGCAACTGGAGGGGAAAAGTTTGTGCTAATATAGTCCTAGATAAAATTACGGGCATAGGAAATTTAGGGAATTTTCACCTGAGAGCCTTGATCTTTTACGGCAATGTAGGAGTGGCATGATTTGGGAGTGGCCATGCTGGGCTGGGTGGCCTTGTTGGGCTGGGGGCTTGAAGAGAGTGATGAAGATGGTAAAAGCCTCTGGAGGAACAGGAGGGAGACCTGAGCAGGAGAACAGTTTTCAAGCTCTACTGAGGGCCACGCTGAGATCAAAGGCCACAGATTTGGTCTTTGATCAAAGACCACCACTGTGTATGGATATGTGACTTCCTCTAGCTGGGTTCCTGGGCACACAAGATAAGGGAAATTGATTACATAAGTTTAAGGATTTACAGGTCATGAGTGGTGTTGATGATATAGTCAAGAGCAAGGTTTAGACTAGGGTTGTAAGAAAATGAATCTCTGGGGGCACTTGGATGGCTATCAGTTGAGCGTCCAACTTTGGGTCAGGTCATGATCCCACAACTCGTGAGTTCAAGCCTCATGTCGGGCTCTCTGTCAGCACAGAGCCTGTTTCAGATCCTCTGTCCCCCTCTGTCTCTATCCCTGCACCACTCACTATCTCTAGGAAGAAAGAAAGAAAGAACAAAAAAGAAAAAGAAAGAAAGAAAGAAAGAAAGAAAGAAAGAAAGAAAGAAAGAAAATAAGGTAAAAATGAACCCTTGAAGGAGTCTGAGTATGAGGGACACCTGGGTGGCTCAGTCAGTTAGGCATCCAACTCTTGGTTTCAGGTCAGGTCATAATCTCAAGGTTTGTGAGATTGGGCCCCATATCAGACTCTGAACAGACAGCATGGAACCTGCTTGGGATTCTCTCTCTCCCTCTCTCTCTGCCCCTCTCTCTCCCTCTCAAAATAAATAAACTTTTTTTTTTTTTAAAGGAGTTTGAGTATGAGAAATGAGGTAGGTTGAGGAACTAGAGGCTTAAGAACGATGTACTTGGTCCTTGGGAGTAGGAGGGTGAGGGAGTTTGGATGAAGTTGAGGTTATGGATGAGAGTTATTGAATTTCATAGGTGGAGCAGTCTTAGGTCATGGCAAGATCCAGGTGTGGTCCTGTTAGTGGGTGGTTGATGAGGAGTGTCAGTAAACACTGCAAGACCAGCTGAGCATCAGGTACTACATGAAGAGACAGGGTGGGGTAGTGGTAATGGTTTGGCAGTCTAGACAAGGGACACCCAGGATTTGCATTCAGGAACTTCTTACTCAGGCTACTGTGTGAGTTAACTTGCCTTATTAAGTCTCAGTTGTCCATCTGTCAAAGGCTATAATCATAGCACCCACTTCATGGGATAGTTGTGAAAACTAAATGAGATCATATATGGGGAGTGCTGAGCACAATGCCTGGCACAGAAGCATTCCATAAATAACAGCTATGACATGATGACTGCTATTATGGAGGCAGAGTCTCCCACCAAGGATTCACAAGGTAGAAAAGCATGAAAAATACATGAAAGGACCCATGGGGATGGCTTCTTTGTGAAAACAGCCTAGATTTCTGGAATCAGACCAATTTGTGTTTGTCCTCCAGCCCAGCCGCTTACTAACTGTGTGATCTGAGGCAAGTCATATAATCAATCTGTCTGAGGTCAATTGTGATGCTGTGTTGCTAGTATCTTCATTCCCCTAAATGTATTAAGTGCCTGCTTACTCAGTTCCAGGCATTGTAGTGAGTGTCAGAGACAAAGAGACTTGAAAAAGACACCCTCCTTGTGCTCACAGTATAGCTGAGGAGACTGGAAGAGACAATTCTAATTGGGAAAACTAAGCTCTGGCACAGCTAAGACACACAGGTAAATCCTGATTTATGCTGGAAAGAAATGTTTTGCCTGATGGAGCCATTAGCTCATTCCTTCCTTTTTAAAGGCAAAAACAGAACTTAGTACACAGTTCCCACTTTTTTACAATAATGGAGTTTTAGAAACGATTTTTGGAAAGTAGAATGGTGAAAAATAAATCTCAAGTTCCAAGGGGCTGAGCAATCTGCATGTAGACACCTCCCATCCGGGAAGACTGTGGATGGGAGGTCTGAACAGTAGGAGCACCGTGGCTCCTTCGGTGATTTGCTCAGGTCCTTGGTTTCCCCATCTGTAATGCAGGGATAATAACAGTAAGTACTTCACAGAGTTAGTGAGTGGTAAGTGAATTAATTCGTGTAAAATGTTTATGACAGTATCTGGCACATAGTGAACATTCAGAGTATGTTAGCTAGTATTATTCTGTAAGTGATGATCTTATAAAGAGAAAGCAAAATGTATTCCTCAGTCTACGCAGGCGTCTCCAGAAACTGCTGAATGAGTGGATCAAAGTAACAAAAAGTAAACCAGAAATCAGGTTTAGAATGAGTAAATTTGCAAAATGTCAGGGCAAAAAATAAGACACTTAATCAACACAGCTCAAAATCAACCTTAAACAGACCTATCACAATGCCTTGAATCTAGTAGGTACCCAATAAATATTGGTTGGCTTCTTAAATCCTTGCTTTACAAAACAAAGGTCCAAGGGAGTGCTTTATTTACCAAGTTCTTTTTTCTCCCCTCATTCCTCTGAGTAGTTAAGAGAGAGACCTGACTTTTCCTGTCTCCTGTTGGAGCCTGAGCCCACACCCCCTGCATAGTGACTAGGCAGCTTTCCAGGTTCGCCTGATGTTAAAGCCCCCAAGTTCCTGGGCTGCAGGTTGTAACCTGTATCTCAGTCCTTTCTCTCTGGTCTACCTCAGGAAGACTTTCCATGGGAAGATAAAGGCACTTCTGGTCTTGGACTCTCTTCTCTAAGAATCCTCTCTCCTCATCTATATTGCAGAAGTTAAAAGAGAGAAGTTGGTGTGAATAGAAGTCAGAACAGAGAATGGCCCACAGGGGTTTTCTCTACAGTCCTTTGGGAAGCTACTATCATTTTCTTCCAATCAAACATTTCCCCAACAATTTAAATGATTTTGGAACTTTAGAGAAAGTCCTCACCTCTTCCCTATTAATTTCTGCCCCACCCCCACTTCACCTCCTTAGGGGCTTTCTTCTGAAATTTGAGCATAAATTCAAACACAAGGTTCCCACAGAAACTGTGCAGCCTTCTCTTTTTCTGCCTGTCTGACCTCGGTTTACAATGCTAGATTCAAGCTATCATCACAACATGCCTTTAAAAAAAATTTTTTTTAACGTTTATTTATTTTTGAGACAGAGAGAGACAGAGCATGAATGGGGGGAGGGTCAGAGAGAGAGGGAGACACAGAATCGGAAGCAGGCTCCAGGCTCCAAGCTGTCAGCACAGAGCCCAACGTGGGGCTCGAACTCGCCAGCCACAAGATCGTGACCTGAGCCTAAGTCGCACACTTAACTGACTGAGCCACCCAGGCACCCCAACAACATGCCTTTTAAAACCAACATTTGCCACATTATAAAAGAGATATAAAGGGAAGAATGGCTGCCCAGGAACCTTGACACATTGCAAATCCTTATTTGCTATAATCTGAATGTGGGAAGACGGTTATTAGGAAGAATGTTTAGGACCAGAGTACCCAACTCTGGTAAAGGGGACATAACAAAACCTTTTTAAAAAGTTGTGGTAGGGCCATCTGGGTGGCTCAGTTGGTTAAGCGTCTGACTTCGGCTCAGGTCATGATCTCATGGTCCGTGAGTTCGAGCCCCGTGTCGGGCTCTGTGCTGACAGCTCAGAGCCTGGAGCCTGCTTCGGATTCTGTGTCTCCCTCTCTCTGACCCTCCCCTGTTCATGCTCTGTCTCTCCCTGTCTCAAAAAAAAAAAAAAGTTGTGGTAAAATATAACATAAATTTACCATTTAAAACACTTTTAAGTGTACAGTGGCATTAAGTATATCCCTATTGTTGTCAACAATCATCACTATCCTTCTCCAGAACTTTTTTCATCTTTCCAAACAGAAACTCTGTACTCTATTAAACACTAACTCACTGGGGCACTGGGTGGCTCAGTCGGTTAATCATCCGACTTCGGCTCAGGTCATGACCTCACAACTCATGAGTTTGAGCCCCGTGTCAGGCTCTGTGCTGACAGCTCACAGCACAGAGCCTGGAGCCTGCGTTGGATTCTGTGCCTCCCTCTCTCTCTGCCCCTCCACTGCTCGAGCTCCATTTCTTTCTCTCTCTCTCTCAAACATTAAACAAAACAAAACAAAACACACTACCATTCCTGCTTTCCTCCAGCCCCCTGCAACCACCATTCTGCTTTCTGTCTCTATGAATTTCATTTTTCTAGGTATCTCATATACATGAAACCATACAGTGTTTTTGTGTGTGGTGTCTGGCTTATTTCAATGAGCATAATGTCTTCAATGTTCATCTATATGTGGTACAAGAATTACATTCCGCTTAAAGGTGCTTTTAACCTTTTTGACAGGTCAACGATAGGATGGTTGGTAAAAGGGCAAGTCATGCTGGCTTTCTGTATTTATTCACCTGTAAAATAGTTCTGAGTTTTGTACTATCATTAAAACATATCCAAGTAGGCATCACAAACCTACAGGATCCAGGGACATGAGTGGTAAAGCCGAGTGGAAGTAGGCAATGGTGAAAGGGAGAAACTTGCCTCTCATAAAAGTGGCCACTGCCACCTAGTTCTAATCCATTATTCTCAGGATGTAATTGCACAGGCCCAGAATTACACAGACAAGTCTCCTAATTTTCATGACAGTACTGTTGGTCCAAATGGAACATATTTACAGGTCAGATCTGGCCAGTAGGCCACCAGTTAGTAGTCTCTGCTTGGGTTTAATAACGAGCTAATTTTAGCGCGGCTTCATGCATTCATTCATTCACTCATTTACGCAATAAATGTTTACTGGGTCTCTACTACCTGCTAAGCTACACACATAAGGTATGGTTTAAAAAATATATGGCAGGAGAACAAATAATCGCAGCATAAGTGCTATAACAAAGCAAAGATAATAATGACTTACTTTTATTGATCACTTCTTATGTGCCAGGGAGTTTTAAAAGAACTTATTCGTATTAACTCATTTAAGCCTTGCAACAATCCTATGAAGTAGGCATTAATGTCTCCATTTTAATCATGAAAAGACAAGCACTAAATATCAAATCACTTGTCCATGGTCACACCGCTGCAAAGTGCTGGTGCGGGATTTGAATTCGGATTGGTTCCAGAGCCCAAGGTCAAGACTGGAATAGATTGATAGGGGCTCAGAGGGCGAGGTCGTATACGGTTAACCTGCGGATCTATGAAGACATCCTGAAGAGGTTAACTTTTGCCTTATCTTGAAGGAAGATTTCAGCAAACAAGGCCGGGAGTGCAATCCAGGCAGAGGAAGTTGAGGCGGGGATCAAACTTTAAGGTTAGCGGGAAATAAGTCTGAAGAAATCGCTCTCAGGGTCTCCAATGTCATCTATTCAACTATTTTCAGGTGTGGTATCAGCCTACCGACGGCGTATGTTTCAGTACTAGCTGTGAGAGTAGAATGATGTAGAAACAGAGGAGCATTTACACGTTCCAGGGAGCGAAATGCGCCTAATGTCTCCTGCCCCACCCGAGCCCCTCCGCCGCTGTCCTGCCCACTGCCCACGACTGCCTTCAGGGACTACAAGTCCCGTCATGCAACCAGGGAGCGCCGAGAGCTCGGCGACCTGCCTCGCCCCGCCCCGGCTCCGCCCCCTCCCCGCCCCTCCCTCCCGCAGCCCCCTCCCGCCCGGCCAGCCCCGAAGAGTTGCCCGGTGGCCGAGGCAGACGGAAGCCGAGGGAGAGTCTCGGCAGCAGCAGGATGGGGGATTCCAAAGTGAAAGTGGCTGTGCGGATCCGGCCCATGAACCGGAGAGGTGAGAGCCGAGCCCGCCCGGGGCCGCCACGGTGGAGGCGGCAGGTGCCTGGCGCGCCCTTCCCTCACCCGCGGCCGCCGTGTGGGGTCCGGCCGGCCCCGCCCCTGCAGTCCGCGACCAAGCGAGAGGGCGGCCGGCGCACCCCGAATCCTTGTCTCCCCGCGCCCGCCCGTCCTGCGCGGGGACGCCCCTCCCTTCGCCCGCACCGCGTCCGGGACGCGGCGGGCCCCACGTCCCGGTCCGCTGCCCCTTCCGCCGGCGCGCCCGCCCCGCCCCGGCGCCCTTTCGCCCTCACGCCTCTCCTGCCCTTGCGGGAGGGCGCTCTGGTCCTTCGCCCCGGGCTCGTTTCCTCCTTCCCCCGCCCCTACTCCTCGCCCGTGCACCGACGCGTCCCCTGCTTTTTCCTTGCCAGCTGTCAGAGTGGCCCCCGCCCCTCGGTCTTCACCCCTCCACCCTGGCCGGGACGGCCAGGCACCCCGAGGCCCCACGTCTCCGGCCCAGTCACCTCAACCCTGCACTTTTGTGGTCCGCGGCAGGAAAAAATGGCAGGGAATTTGGTTTACTCTTGAGAAAGCACTCAAGTGCAAAAATTCCTCGTCTTGATTTTTCATTCTATACGTTTAACTGGGCGGTCATAAAGAATTGTAAAAACTTTGAAGTGAGAGGAGATGCCCTTCCATCCCCCGCTTTTTTGACTGTTGAGATAGTTTTGTTTTTGCTTGAAGTCATATTCGTCATCTCTCAACAATAAATAGTTTAAGTGCCAAGATTCTTGTGAAATTGTATCTTTCAGACATTCTCTCAATTCTGCAGGGGGGGTAGAGAAAGCAGATAAACCGAGTACATTTTAAATCCTCTTTAGACTGTCGAATGGAGTGAAGAGTACCGCGGTGAGGTGGGCTGGGTTTTGGCTTTAATGCTTAAGCAGCAGCGTGACTGAGCAAGGAACTTTAAATGAGATAATATATTTGAAAACACTTTCTGTACAAGGCTATGTTATTGAGATCACTGTTATAATCCCAGGAGATGACTTTTCAATTGATAAGACTCTTTTTGCAGCTTCTGTGTTCATATTCAAGTGTTAAGTCTATGTAGAAATCACGAGTTTTCCAATTTTCCTTTTCTCTGCTGTCTTTTGTATATATTGAGATATACAGATCAGCCAGTTGACGGTATGTTTTGTTGGTTTGTCCTTCTTTTCCAAGTTGGTTTATGTCTTCCCTAGGAGTCAGATCTTCCCAAAAGATCATTTCTTTTGGCGTTGCTAGGTCAGTGTAAGGCTGTCATGTGACCTAGGAGAGTTTTGTTTTTTGTTTTTTTCTCCTTCCCCTAAGAACTTAAACTAGTGCACATTTTGGGTCTTCAGTCTTTCCTTTGACAAAATCAAAGGGTCTTAGATGAACTCTGAAAGTTTTCAGAAGCTTTTGTTCTTAGGTGCTCAGGCATCTTTATTCAAGTTTATTACCATTACAATGATTTAAAAAAAATGAAAAAGCAGGCCATATAAAACACAACTTTATCTGGAACTTGATTCTGAAAGGATGATTTCAGCACATTCTTAAAATTTCCTTTTCACAAAAAAACTTGGAAATGTCAGTGCTAAAAAGATGTAGCTAACCATCACAAAAGACCCATCTCAGATCATTAGAATCCTACCCTCTTCCCCCCCCCACATGAATTTCAGTTTTTAAACATTTTTTAAATGTTTTTTTTTTTTCAATGTTTTTTATTTATTTTTGGGACAGAGAGAGACAAAGCATGAACGGGGGAGGGGCAGAGAGAGAGGGAGACACAGAATCGGAAACAGGCTCCAGGTTCCGAGCCATCAGCCCAGAGCCCGACGCGGGGCTCGAACTCACGGACCGCGAGATCGTGACCTGGCTGAAGTCGGACGCTTAACCAACTGCGCCACCCAGGCGCCCCTTAAATGTTTTTTTAAATTTATTTTTGAGAGAGAGAGAGAGACAGAGCATGAGTGGGGGAGGGGCAGGGAACAAGAGGAAAACAATTTGAAGCAGCAGTTTTTTTTTTTTTTTTTAAAGTGTATTTATTTTAAGTGAGAGAGAAGGAGGGAGAGCAGGGGAGAGGCAGAGAGAGAATCCCAAGCAGGCTCCACGCTGCGAGTGCAGAGCCTGACATGGGGCTTGATCTCAGAGAACTGTGAGATCATGACCTGAGCCTAAATCAAGTCAGATGCTTAACTGACTGAGCCACCCAGGTGCCCCATGAATCTCAGTTTTTGAGGGAAGGTACTATATAAATTGTCATTAATTAGATTATAATAATTGTTGTATCAGAGTGCCCAGGGACACATAGAATACTAATTTTCACTGTGGAATGGATATTAGCTGTTCCTTTGGTTGATCTCATTTTAAAATTAAGGTTTGGGGTGCCTGGGTGTCTCAGTGGGTTGAGTGTCTGATTCTTGATTTCAGCTTAGGTTATGATCTTGTGGTCATGGGATCGAGCCCCATATGGGGCTCCACGCTGGGTGTGGAGCCTGCTTGGGATTCTTTCTCACTCCCTCTACCCCTGCTTGTGCTATCGCTAAAAACAAACCTGCCCCCCTCCCCCCCCAAAAAAAAAGATTTAAAATTAAGGTTTATACATAGATTCATTACTCTGTAAATAGAAGTGCATTATTTTGGTAACTGCTTCCCCCTTCATTTAGTGCCATCTCTTACCTAACCTTGTTATTTCCTGAATGCATATGGACTTCTTTTTTCTGTAATTACCACAGATAATTAAGATTGGTTCTATTTCTGTTTTGTCATGAAGTAGTCATTTACATAAATCTAGAAGTTATGGAATTCAGTGTATTATTATTGTGAAGCCAGTGATTTTTTTTTTTTTTTTTTAAGATTTCATTTTTAAGTAATCCCACTCCCAGCTTGGGGCTCGAACTCACAACCCCAACATCAAGAGTTGCATGCTCCACCAACTGAGGCAGCCAGGCACCCCTAAAGCCAGTGATCTTTAAACTGCTATCTAGAATTTGTTTAAAAAGACTACAACGGAACTATATTCCTTTCCAGGAATTTTGAGAAGAATCATATTACTTTGTCTAATCATTACTTCTGTGAAAATTAGTGTATGAAGTAGTAGTATATGATTGTGACAAATAGTAAACTTTTAGTCATAACTGTTTCTCTCATAGCATATTAGTTCAGGAAGCAACCTCAGATATCACTCCTCACAAATAAGATTGAGATGAGAATGGGTTACAAGGAGTTTCTGTGTAGTTTCTGATGTTTGGACTCATCGGCTACTTTTTGAGGAAAATTGAAATTTGCAGGAAGCTTCTAACGTACCATTAAGATCTTCATGTGGTTCAGTATCTGCTAAGGTGTTAAGGTAGTTAGTTGGCTTATTATTTAACATTTATCATGGAAGTAAGAGTGTTTCAGTCTTTTTTTTTGCTAAATTATACGTGGGTTTGGGTATATGTAAATATACCCAATATAAAAAATTATATGTAATTTTACCTAGTTTTAACATTACAACTTCTGTTTTGCTTTTCTTCATCTGAAATATGAACTCAAACGAGCTGAAGAAAAGCTGTAAACCTGTTTTGTCATGCTCTCTTGAAGTTCTATTTGCAGATACTGTTTGGTTTTTCATGTTCTTTTTCAGACATGGACAACTCACCACGTAACTCTGGTTGTGTTCTTCCACTGTAAGGAACACCCATTCATACATTATTAACCAGTATAATTATTAAATGAACCGAAAGGTTTACAAGCATAATTGATGGCACTAGGTAGATCAGTGACACTCTCCTATTCAGGAATTTGATGTTTTATGACTTCAGATGGTTTAAAAAATATTTAGTATTTACTGAATGCCTGCCAGATGTCTAGCTTATATTAGATAGTATGGGATCTTACTGCCTTTTTGCAAGAGGTTTCCCATATTTAAATATGCGTAAAATCAATTACCAAAGTAAATAAATTTACACCAAAAGTGTTTGGAAAATACCTTTGCTATCTATCTGGTCTAAGGTAGTGAAACCAAAAATTACATTAGATGTTTAGCTAGAGAGAAGAGTAGTGAAATGGGTTATTTCAGTTGTTAGGAAACATGGATAATAAATTTATTTCAACAGGTATTTCTCAAGGGTTTACTTTGCACTTTATAGTACTTAATTCAGTGAAAGGCTCAAAGACACAAAGAAGAATGTACTGATAGAAGTCAGTGCTTAAGGAAATCATAGTCTAGTATCTCAGTGGAAAAATTGTTATGTATCTATTAAGAATGATGACAATGGACATCATTTAACAAGGAAGACTTTTCTATGTTAGCAGAAAAACCAGAATGTAAAACAGAATGTGTAACTGTAAGGTTGAATTTGCTGTTAATTTTATTACTGTATAAAAATGTAAACAGGGATGGGCAAGGGCTAGAAAGAAACATGAAAAAATGAGATTGCTTATTCTTGTTGGGAGAATCTTAACATCCTAAAAACTCTTAGTGTTGACTAGTATTGTAATATTCAGTTTTTTAAAATGTGCTTCATGGGTCACGCTCATGAGGAAATGGCCGTCCTGTGAAAAGATAAGATTAAAAGGTAAACAAGCACCTATCACAGATTGCCAGGTGAGTGATCTGGCAATACTGGAATTCAGAGGAGTGAAAGGTCCCTGGAAGCCTGGTGATCAGGGAAGGCTTCTCTGGGGAGGGAGAACCTTGGTTAGACTTAGAGGGAGGAAGCTTATGATTGGAATGGGTGCATGGTAGGAGGGGAGGAGAGAGCGTTGGGTCTTTGAGGAGGAAGTGTGGCCTGAGAGCAAAGGCACAGAAACAGGAATGAACCAGGCAAGTTTAGGCGGCAGAGACAGATAAGCCTGCCAGAAGGATGAGATTAGAAAGGTAGGGTGGAATTGCAGGGAGCCCTTAGTGCTGGCTCGGCCCAGAAGTCCAGGTTAGGGTGGCTGGTCCATGTGCTCTCTTTAGCTCTGTAGAACTTTGCATGGATCTCGGACACAGCCTGGAGAAGGAAGACTGCCAGGTCTCAGAGCAGGATCAAAAGCCTGGGTAGATGCCTGATTCAGGGCACAGCTGGGCAACATTTAAGAGCGGGTTGTGAAAATGAAGCCACGTGAATAGGAAGAGTAAGGAGGCTGGTCAAAACTTAGGTAAGCAGTCATGACTCAGAAGACAAGGTGAAACTACAAGGTGAAACTGAGGAAGTAGGAAGCTTAGAGAACATGCTGACAGTCTGGGAAGACACACGTGATCCTTAGGAAATGAAGGGGCAGGGTAGCAAGGAGATTCTGATACAGGAAGGTGGTTTTGACCCTCAGGACATTGGTGGGCTCAGGGAGATGACTGATACTGGAGTTGAGGACGGCTGTGGATGGAAATTTCTGACATACTTTCTAAAACAGAAGATCCTTGTTTTCTAGCATCTGCTTGATATGCTAATGGAGAATGAGACACACAACTCTTACAACATTGTTTTGTTTCTGCTGTCTACTCAGTGACTGAAATTGGGATATATACATACAGGACCACAGGCTTTTGGAGAAGAAAGTACAAGTTTACATGATAAAATAAAATAAAAACTTGTTTGAGTTGGCATTTACTTTTACCCCCTCACCTCCATAAAACAATGACTAATGTCCAACTTTTCCAGTCCTTAAGGTCTGAAGATGGAGGATACTACTGACAAAACTATTCATTAAGCAGATGAATGGAGATGTTTATTGAGTGGAAATGGATTATTATTGATCTCTTGGCTTGCTGATCAGGTTTCCCTTGTGTTCAACATAACATATAAAAAAAAAAAAACTTGGCAAAGATGAGCAGTGTAATTTATGGGGAAGTATGTGAAACTAATTGATCTCTAGGACACAAACCCATGACTTAGTTGGTACTGGGCTTGAGCTTTTGGGTGCTAGAGATACCTTTATTATTTTTTTAAATTTATTTTTGATTGAGAGCACAAGGTGGGGAGGGACAGAGGATCTGAAGCAGGTTCCATGCTGACAGTAGTGAGCCAGATCTGGGGCTTGAACTCATGAACCATGAGATCATGACCTGAGCCAAAGTCAGACACTCAACTGACTGAGCCACCCAGGTGCCCCTGCTGTAGATATCTTTGAAAGATGGTATTAGCCCATTCAGTATGCGTTGATTGAAGAAAAGAATAATAGCTACTCCTTTTTAAGAGCTGTTTGTTAGCTACAGAGTTCAGTACTTTGTATATGTTATTCTTTAAACAAAACTTTGAAAGGTACTTTATAGAATTACCATTTAACAAAATCTCAGACAGGGATAAGTAAATTTCCCCAGAATTACAAGACCAGTATTTTGAAGCCTGAGTTTCACCTACTTTCCCATTGAAGCCTGTGCTTTTACTGCTATATTGGATGTGATGATCTTTAAAGGGACCTTGCATTTTTTTGAGTTTATGTAATTTTCAAAGATGTGCAGGATATACGAGAAGCATAAGTCATGATCTTTGACCAAAGGGACTCCCTGTCTTGTTTGTAATAAGAGATGCATGCACAGGTGAGTCAATTACAAGAACATATGTACACAGTGATGCTAGTGCATTACAAATGAAAGAAATGGGGGTGGGACTTGAGAATGGTAAGGGTTGAGTTGAAGACAGTGGGCAGGGAGGCATGCATGGTAGGTGGGGTACATAACACAAGTTGTTGGAATTAATCTATGTATTTTTACCTTGCTCATAAGCTAATAAGTTAGCTAGTTACTGTTTCATGGATGCTAGGAGAAGACATAGGACTTCTGGGTCAGAAGACTTCATGGCAGAGCAGCCATTGTGAGTTGCTCCCCTCACTGGCCAATCCCACAGGGGTGATGTGGAGTGTCCAAATGGATGCCGTGCAAGCAATTGGTTTGCGCTGCATCTGAGGAACACAGGGCTTGGGGAATCCATTGTTTTAAGTGGTAAGCAAGCCTGCTCTCTGTCCCGAAGGACAAACTTGTCTCTCAAAGTTGCTGACTGCAGACTGATTCTTGACAGAGGTGCTGGGTAAAGAGCATTTATGGCTTAGCTCATACCACCAGCAGGAGCATGTCAAGATGGCATTAGAGCAACTGAAAGTTAGGAAATACAGGAAGACTGTAAAGCTTCTGGTTTAGATGATTTATATGACTAAGTGAACAAATGTTGGGGTCATTAACTGACATTAGAAGTATAGGAGAAGCCGGTTTTAGGGTGGAGGTGTAGGAAATGATGAGTTCTGTTCTTGGGCATTCAACAATATTTAGTCAGTGGTGCCTACTGCACCTACGACTATGAATAAGATATTGGACATAGGTGGAAGAAACTCTTAGGTGTCTGCAGTGCAGTGGGTGGATCCAGAAGGTTATTGCATAGGAGTCTGAACCTAAGGAACTGGAGATGTGTGTAGATTTGGGGGTCATTACTGTAGGTATAAGATAGAATACCAAATTAAGGTGTGTGCAAAGGAGGAGGTCATAGAGGCCAAGAGGAGAGACATAAGTAGAAGCAGGTAAAAGTAATATGGAACCCAGAGAGAAAATGTGTCAAAGGATGAATGGTCAGTAGGAGATCACAGGAATGGCATGTATGATAATGGCATGTATGAATTGTGTTCAGTGGACTAGGCAATATGGTGGTCAGTGGTAATTTTCAGAAGAATAATTTTGACTGAATGAATAAATTAGTGTTGGTGTGTTGGTAGTGGGCTGAGATGTAAGTGGGTTGCCAATATGGTGGAAGTGAGTATACATGAATTTTCTTTCAAGAAACTCCATTTATGAAATTCTTTTTTTTTTTTTTTTTTTTTAAGTAGGCTTCATGCCCGATGTGGGGCTTGAACTCATGGCCCTGAGATCAAGACCTGAGCTGAGATCAAGAGTCATATGCTCAACTGACTGAGCCACTCAAGCACCCCTCAAAAAACTCCATTTAGAAGGGAAGGATAGAGTGGCATCCGGAGGTGTCCTAGGAACAGACCTTTTTCCCCTTTGAGTCTGAGAGATGTTTGAGCCTTGTGGTAGACAGAAAAAGCCAAGAGAGGGAAATTTTTGAAATATGGGAAGAAGAGGATAATTATATAATGGGAAAGCCCTGGAGTCCTTAATTTTCTTGATGAGGTGGATTGTGAGGTTGTTATTTGAGAGTAAGAAGGATTGGCTTGACTGGGATCTTCAGAGCAATGTTCAGAAATTTAATTAAAGGGCTCTAACCATATTTTATATCTGTTGAGGGCAGTGGGGTCATTCTTGCTAATTTTTTTGAGATATAATTGACTCATCAAAAGTGTACAATTCAGTGGTTCTAGTGTTTTTGCAGAGTTGTGTACCCATCACCATTATCCAATGGCAGAACATATTCATCATCCCAAAGAGACTCTGACCCCACTAGCAGTCACTGTCCACCCTCCTGACACCCTCTGTCCTCCAGCACACACCTACCCCTCTCCCCTGTCCCGGGCATCCACTGTTCTACTTCTTGTCTCTATGGATTTGCCTATTCTGAACGTTTCATGTAAATGGAATCATGCAGTATGTGGACTTCTGTATCTGACTTTTTTCACTTGGCATAATGTATTCAGGGTTTATCCATTGTTGTAGCATGAGTCAGTACTCATTCTTTTTTAAAGTAGAATAGTATTACACGATATGGATATGCTGCATGTGTTTACCTATTCATTAGTTGATGGGCATTTGGCTTGTTTCTACTTTTTTTAGCTATTTTGAATACTGCTATGAACATTTATGTATATAACTTTTTGTGTGGATGTATATTTTTACTTCTTTTGGGTATGTGTGTGTGTATATATATGATATATATATATGTACATATATACATACACGTTCGTACATACACATACACACATATATACTACACACACGCACATAGAAGTGGAATTGCTGGGTCATATAGTAATTCTGACTTTTGAGGAACTCCTAAATTGTTTTCCAAAGTGACTGCACCATTTTACATTCCCACCAACCATGTATGAAAGTTTTTCTCCATGTCCTTCCTTGCCAGTACTTGTTTTATCTTTTTGATTATTGCTATCCTAGTGTGTGTGAAGTAGTACCTCATTGTGGTTTTGATTTGCATTTCTCCAGTATCTAATGATGTTGAACATCTTTTCATGTGTTTATTGTTCATTTGTATATCTTTGGAGAGATTTCTATTCAAATCATCATTGTTTTAAAAATTGGGTTGTCTTTTTATTATTGAGCTGTTGGAGTTCTTTATATATTCTGGATACCAGTCCCTTATCAGATAAATGATTTGCAAACATTTTCTTGATTTTTGTGGGTTGCCTTTTCATTTTATTAATGGTGTCTTTTGAAGCACACATTTTTTTTTTAAGATTTTATTTTTAAGTCATCTCTACACCCAATGTGGGGCTTGAACTCACAACCCCGAGATTAAGACTTGTATGCTCCACCGAGTGAGTCAGCCATGCACCCCTGAAGCATAAAAGTTTTTCATTTTGATATGGTCCAATGTATCTGTTTTTTTTTTTTTTTTCTTTAGTTGCTTGTGCTTTTGATATCATATGTAAGGAATCATTACCTTACTCAAGGTCACATGGATTTATGTCTATATGTTTTAAGAGTTTTATAGTTTTATGTATTTAGGTCTTTGGTCTGTTTGGAGTTAATTTTTGAATGTGACATGAAGTAAAGGTTCCATTTTATTCTTCTGCATATGGATATCCAGTTGTCCCAGCACCACTTATTGAAAAGACTGTTCTTTCCCCACTGGATTTTCTTGGCACCCTTGTTGAAAATCAATTGACTATTGAATTTAAGAGTAAGATACAATAAGCTCTTTAGGAATGTGACTGGTAGGTAAAGGGAAGTACATTTACACTTCTGAGTAGTATATGTGGTTTGAAAATTATTAATAATTTTCTGGAGAATTAGAGAACAGATTAGTAAATGAGCAAGTCAGAATTATTTTATTCACACTGAGAATGATACATTTCCTCAGATGCAACATGAGTTATGTAAAGGGAGTGTCCCAGACCCTGCCTGTCTTTCACTGTGATGTCATTGAGGAACGAGCCATAGTTGATTTATGCATTGAAGAAAGACTTGTTTCAAATGATTGTTCACTTGTACAGGGTGACTAATTTGCTGGCTGAGTAAGCTGAATTGTCAGCTGTTAATATTTTAATATTCATCTTGAGGAACTTGACCTAGAAGAGGATCCTGTTTGGGAAATAATATGGGATCTTTACTGTTAGTGGAGTAAATTTCCTTTTTTTAAGGACTCATGGATACGTCAAAGCATTCATGGCTCTAAGTATGATAAAACTCAATTAGTCATGACATAAACTTATAGTATTACTTAACTTTAAGATCATTCTGGTTTTTTATTGGTTTTCAGACATAGTACTAATTAAATCCCAATCTCATTATTATAGACTTCGCTAGGTATAAACTGTTGTCCATGTGTTACTTATTATAATAGTCGTGAGTGTTTAGTGCCTTTTTTTTTTATTGTGTTAAGTATATATAACAAAATTTACCATCTTAAACCATTTTTAAGGGTGAAGTTTAGCAGCATTAAGTTGTTGTGCAACCATCACCACTATCCACCCCTAGAACGTTTTTTATCTTGTAAAACTGAAACTCTGTATCCATGAAACTCCTCTGTTGACTCTTAAGCCCAGCCCCTGGCATCTACCATCTTACTTCCTATCTCTATGAATTTGATTACTCTAGGTACCTCTTATAAGTGGAATCATATAGTATTTGACCTGTTACAACCAGTATATCTCATTTGGCATAATGTCTTCAAGGTTCATCCATGTTTTAGCAGAATTTCATTACTTTTTAAGGTTGAATAATATTACATTGAATTATACCACATTTTGTTTTTCCATTCATTCATTGATGGACACTTAGATTGTTTCTACCTTTTGGGTATTGTGACTACTGCTGTGCACATGGGTATACTTTAATGCAGTTTTTGCAAAGGCAGCTCATAGAAGTTAGGTCCTTATCTTTAAAAAAAAATTTTTTTTTTTTTACATTTTATTTATTTTTGATAGAGAGAGACAGAGCACAAGCGGGGGAGGGGCAGAGAGAGAGGGAGGCACAGAATCCAGGCAGGCTCCAGGCTCCGAGCTGGAGCACAGAGACTGACGGGGGGCTCAAACTCACAAACCGTGAGATCATGACCTGAGCCAAAGTCGGACGCTTAACTGACTGAGCCACCAGGTGCCCCAGGTCCTTATCTTTTTAATCTAAGTATTGCTCCAAACTAAGAGGAAGCTGCTTATCTTTTGAATTTTTGGTAGGTGTTTTAAAATTTTTTTTTAATTTTTAAAATTCACATTAAAGTTAGGGCCTAAATTTGTTACTGTTATTTAACTACTACTTACTTTCTAAGCAGTATAGATCAAGAAGTCTTAAATGGAGAACATATCATATTTAGAATCTTGTTGCAATATAATTGAGTTCAACCAACTAGTAGCATTTGATGGTACTCTAGCTATAGCATTTTATATTAAATGTTTTTCATATATCTGATCCTTAAACTCTCTTCAGATCTCACAGATTTTATTTGCTTGCGTGTGTGTCCTAGATGTTCCACCCATATTCTAAACAGTCTTGTGAAAAGCCTTGTCTTAATATCTATTCATCAATCAACAGAATTGGAGTGGGAATTTTGTTTGATTAAAAACTGAGCTAATGAGGGGTGTCTGGGTGGCTCAGTCGGTTGAGCTTCCAACTTTGGCTCAGGTCATGATCTCGTGGTTTGTGAGTTTGAGCCCCACATTGGGCTCTGTGTTGATAGCTTGGAGCCTGGCGCCTGCTTCAGATTCTGTGTCTCCCTCTCTCTGCCCTTCCCCTGTTTGCATTCTGTCTGTCTCTCTCAAAAATAAATAAACATTAAAAAAAAAAAAAAACTGAAGTAATGAAATAAAGATAGTTGTGAATATTTTAAAGGCCACCTTTCATGAGTGTTCGATGTAGGGACATTTCTAAGTGTTGCAGTCTTCAGGACAGAATGAATTTAGGTTGGATATTAGTTATTAGGTGATTCTGTGTATTATATAGGATTTTCCAGGCGTTGGTTCCTTCATGATGTCATTAATGCTCCCAAATTATTAGTTGTATCTATTGAAGTCATGAAGAAGAGGCAGAGAAGGGAGGAGCTATGAAGAGAATAAGGATAAAAGTATACAAATGTTGAAGGAAAATGTTTGGATCCCTTTTCAATTCAAGATCATTTAAAATGATGGCAGAGCACTTAGTGAGAAAATATTGGATTTACAGTTTTTCAGGCATGCATTCTAATGTGTACTTTTGCATGCAGAACTATACACACAGCTCCTTTGCTCAGACCAAACACTCTTGCAAGACACTAATAACTAATTTTGTGGTGGGTGGTGAGACAGTAGATTCTGAGTCACAGCACAGTTTCCGGAAGGTTGATAATGCATTTGTGTATAATATAGATTTGACTGTGAGGGGCCAGCCAATACAATGTGGTCAGACACCATTAAGAAGTGGTGTTAACAAAGTATGATTATAAACTTTCTTGAGCTCTGGGGCTATAGACTTTAGTGTCAGTTGACCACAGTGGAACATTTGCTGCTTTGGGATTAGTCTTCCACACCTAACTCTGTAGTTTTCCTTTCAGTTTTCTTTGCCTAAAAAAATGTGTTGGCTAAAAGAAAGACTGCTAAATTTTTTATACTTCTAGAATACATCTTTGAGAACAAATGTAGAATAACCAATATAAGTAAAATTGTGTCAGGTACAGGGAGGGAATTTTTTGTTTTGCTTTTTTTTTTTAAATTTGTCTCAGTTATGTAAGTTAAAATGTAAAAAATAAATGACCTTTCCTGGGAGTGGAAATACTTCTAAGTTATAATGAGGTGACATTGACATTTGGCCAAGGTTCTTTGGGAAATACAAAATAGCTCCAGGGCAGTGCAGCTCCTTTCCTTAGGGTTTATCTTTTGGTAATGGCAATAAGGCAAACAAATGGTTTCATACTTTGGGTCAGAAAAATATTAGAATATAAAAATATGAGAACATAAACATGCCGTGGCCTATACTTACAAAAAAATAGCTTTATTGAGATATAATTCACATATCATACAATTCAACCAATTCAGTGGTTTTTATTATGTGCAGTTATCAGCATAATCAATTGTAATATATCTTCATACCCCCAGAAGAAAACTATACCCATGTAACAGCATGGTTACTATAGTTAGTGATAGTGTATTGCATATTTGAAAGTTGCTAAGAGAGTAGATCTTAAGAATTCTCATAATGAAAAAAGTTTTTTTGTAATTGCATATGGTGACAGATGTTAATTAGACTTATGTGGTGAACATTTTGCAATATACATAAATATGGAATCATTTTACATGTTTTATACCTGGAACTAATACAATGTTATATGTCAATTATACCTCAATTAAAAAAAACCCTGTCATACCCATTAGCAGTCACTCCACAGCCATAGGAATAACTAGTCTATTTTCTGTGTCTTGTTTGCCTATTCTGGACATTTCAAATGAGTAGAATCATATAACATGTGGTATTTTGTAACTGACCTTTTTCAGTTCACACAAGCTTTGTTCATGTTGTGTAGTATGTATCAGTACCTTATTCCTTTTAATTGCCAAATAATGTTCCATTTTATGGATATAATAAATTTATCCATTTATTAGTTAATGGACATTTGGCTTGTTCCACTTTTTGGCTGTTATGAATAGTCAAATACTAGGTTATGAACATTTATGCACAAGCTTTTGTGTGGACCTAGATTGTCATTTCTCTTGAATATATATGTAGGAGTGGAATTACTGGGTCATATACCAGCTCTCTGTTTAACCTTTTGAGGAGCTGCCAGACTGTTTTCCAAAGTAACTGCACCATTTTATATTCCCATCAGTGATGTATGAGGATTCCATTTTCTCCACATCCTCATTAACACTTGTTATTATCTTTTTGACTATCGTTATGCTAGTGGGTGTGAAGTGGTATCTCATTGTACTTCTGATTTACATTTCCTAATGTGTAATCTGTTGAGCATCTTTTCTGCTTATTGGCCATTTTTGTATCTTTTTTTGAGAGATATCTGTTCAGATCATTGCCCATTTAAAAGTTGGATTATTGGTCTTTTTATTATTGAGTTGTAAGAGTTCTTTATATTTTCTGAGGTAAGCCCCTTATTAGATATTTGTTCAATTCTGTGGGTTGTCTTTTTACTCTTTTGATGGCGTCCATTGAAGTACAAAGGTTTTTCATATTGATGCTTTCCAGTTTATCTGTTTTCTTCTTTTGTGTTTGTGCTTTTGGTGTCTAAGAAACTATTACCTAACCCAACATCATGTGCATTTACTCATGTTTTGTTTTTTTTTTTCTTATGAGTTTTATAGTTTTAGCTCTTACGTATTTATTTCTATGATCTGTTGGAATTAGTTTTTGTGTATGGTGTTCATTTTTGTGTGTGTGGATATCCAGTTGTCCCACCACCATTTGCTGGAAAGACTGTAGTTTCCCCACTGGATTGTCTTGTCAAAATCAGTTGGCCATAAATGTGACAAGTCTATTTCAGGACTGTCTATTCCATTAATCTATATGTCTGTCCTTCTGTCCTTATAGTAGCACTGCACTGTCTTGATTACTATAGCTTTCTAGTTAAGTTTGACATTGGTGAATGTAGTCTTTCTATTTTGTTTTTTTCAAGATTATTTGGCTATTCCTGGTTGTATGCATTTCTATATAGATTTAGGATTACCTTGGTAATTTTTGTTTAAAAAAAAAAAAAGCTAACAAGCTAACTGGGATTTTGATAGGGATTATCTTGAATTTTGTAGACCAATTTGGGATATATTGTCATCTTAATAGTATTAAGTCTTTCAGTTAATGAATTTAAAATAATTTTCTATGTATTTAAGTCTTGAATTTCAGCAGTGTTTTGGAATTTTCATTGTACAAGTCTTACACTTTTTTTTTTTCTTTTAGGAAGAGAGAGTGCAGGTGTGGGAGAGGGGTGGAGGGAGAGAGAGAATCCTAAGCAGGCTCCATGCTCAGCACAGAGCCCTATGTGGGGCTCAATCCCATGTCTCTGGGATCATAACCTAAGCTGAAACCAAGAGTTGGACTCTCAACCAACTGAGCCTCCCAGGTGTCCCTGTCTTGCACTTCTTTTAAATTTATTCTTTTATATTCTATTTTATATTCTTTTAATACTTTTCAAAAGTATTTAAATCTTTTTGATGTCATTATAAATGAAATTGTTTTCTTGTTTCGTTTTTTTTTTTTTTTTTTTTTTAATTGCTGGTGTATAGAAACAACTGCTTTTTGTATACGGTATTGATCTTGTATCCTACAACTTTGCAAAACTTGTTTATTCTAATAGTTTTAAAATGGGTTCCTTAGGATTTTCTTTTTTTAATTTAATTTATTTATTTAGAGAGAGAGAGAGTGCGTGTGGGAAGAGGGGGTAAAGGGAGAGAGAGAGGGGGAGGGAGAATCTTAAGCATGCTCCATGCTCAGCAAAGAGCCCAACACAGGGCTCCATCCCATGACCCTGGGATCATGACCTGAGCCAAAATCAAGAGTCCTCTTCTCAACTGACTGAGGTACCCAGGCACCCCTGATTCCTTAAGATTTTCTGTCTATAAGGACCGTATCATCACAAGTAGAGATAGTTTCACTTCTTTCTTTCCAATCTGGATCCTTTTTGTTTATCTTGCCTAACTGCCCTGACCAGAACTTCTAGAACAATGTTGAACAGAAGTTGCAGTCATAGAATATCCTTTTCTTATTCCTGATGTTCGTCTTTCACCATCAAATACGGTATTAACTGCCGGCTTTTGTAGATGTCCTTTATCAGGTTGAGAGGTTCCCTTCTATTTCTAGTTTGTTGAGTGTAAAGAGTGTTGGATTTTTGTCAAATGATTTTTTCTGAAATAAACTACTTTAAAAATGACTATTTTCTCTGTTTTTTTTTTTCTTTTTTCATCTGCAGAAATTGACTTGCATACCAAATGTGTGGTGGATGTAGATGCAAACAAGGTTATTCTTAGTCCTGTAAATACTAATCTTTCCAAAGGAGATGCCCGGTAAGTTAAGAAACAGTGTTATGTTCAATGGATTTTTATTATTTATTTATTTATTTATTTAAAACAATTTTTTAGTGTTTATTCTTGACAGAGAGAGAGAGACACAGAGCGTGAGTTGGGGAGGGTTAGAGAGAGAGGGAGACATAGAATTTGAAGCAATCTCCAGGCTTTGAGCCACCAGCACAGAGCCTGACATGGGGCTTAAACCCATGAATGGCGAGATCATGACCTGAGCTGAAGTCAGACACTTAACCAACTGAACCCCCCCCCCCCCCCCTGCCCCTGTTCAGTGGATTTTTAAATGACTGAAAGCAACAATGGCTGCTGAGTTGAGTTCAGCTTAGCAGATAACAAATGCCTAATGACTATGTAGAGACATGTAGCTGTCAAGTCAAAGAGGAAGGTCTATAATATGGAATGATTACGTGTTAGAGCGAGTGTTGTAGATAGCAGTTGTACCAGAAGCTCAGAGAAGAGAACTTTAGGTAAGATGGTGGAGTAACTGAGGAAGCCTTGAAGGAGATGATATTGGCTAAAGGATTAGTGAGATGTAAATGGGAAGAAGTAGAGTGGAAGAGAAGGCCTTTAGGTTGTTCTTCAGCTTGGGCTGCTTTTACTTCTGCCACTTTGAATCCTGTCTGTCAGAGCCCATTTCAAGTGTTACTTCTTCCTGAAGGCATTGCTGCATCCCTCAGTGATTCCTCCCCTCTAAATCCCTGTAAACTATAATGTATACTACCCAACTGAATTATTATACATTGTTTTAGATTGTTACTTGTAGCTCAATGGTGGATTGTAAGGTGTTGGAGGGAAGGGACTGTCTGTCAAGGGTTGAAGATGAATCACTTACAGATTTGGATGACAGTATAAACAAAAAAAGAGCAAGAAAGTGTTAAGAAAGCGAATTTGGGGAAGAAGCAAGAGATTTATTTGGTTTTTCTGAGCAAGTGCAGGGAAGTCAATTTAATAAAATAAGGTATGATCAGATTACAGAAGATCTTGAAAGAAGATAAGGAAATTTGACCTTTATTTTTATGGGTAAGATGTCATCTTTGACAGTTTTTGAACACTGTGGTTAAGCAGGTAGATTAGGAAAAGTTGTTAATTGGCCATATAGAGAATGGTTCCAAGTGGGGAAAGACTGGCTTTTCATAGAGATCAGCTTTAGTCAGAGTGAAGAACATAAATTAAACAGTGCCTTCCATGGTGCTTAGCATGAAGTAGATAACTTAAATTTGTAGAGAAAATGTTGTATGTGGAAATATACACAGAAGGCATTGCATAAATGTTCTTTCACACTTGATCTTAGCCAAAAGGCCGAGAAGTGATCCATAAATGTTTTTTCAGATTCTTTGAGTTGAAAGAGCACTGAACTTAGTGTCAGAAAATCTTAAGTTGAATCCCTACTTAACCATGATGTTTTTAACTATTAAGTAGCTACTAAATTAGTAGCTAGTTATTTTTGACTTTTTTTGAGCCTCATCTGTATGGCGTATGCCTTACCTATCTAATAGAAGTGTTTTCTGAAGATCAAATTAGTGATTGTTCTGTAATTGTCCAGGTTTATTGTCATTGATGTAGAAAAAAATTTTTTTAAGTTTATTTATTTGTTTTGAGAGGGAGAGGGAGAGAGTGCAAGCAGGGGAGGGGCAGAGAGAGAGGGAGACAGAGAATCCCAAGCAGGCTCTACACTGTCAGCGCAGAACTGGATACAGGGTTTGAACTCACAAACCGTGAGATTATAACCTGAGCTGAAATCAAGAGTGGGATGCTTAACGGACTGAGCCACCCAGGCACCCCAACATAGATTTTGTAAGCATCACTAGGATATGGGTACTGTTAGATAGGATGTTATTAGGGTGTGAAGGGTATAGATGTGTCAAAAATAATGCTAGAATTTTGAGCTTGCTAACTGAATGACCTATTGTCCTAAGTATTAATTGAAGTCATTAATACTGGAGGCTGTTTATTGCTCTTAGAATTCTCAATCTGGAGATTGTTGCTTTATTTGAAAATGTGGGTATCTCGGAACAAACATGGAGGCAATATCCTATGGTAGGAAGGGTATAGGCTTTACCTATAGGCTGACATGGATTCGAATTCTGGCTTTGCCATTTGGTAGATGGTTACCCACCTGTGATCCTTATTTATAAAGTGTTTTAGTTCTTATTGCTGCATAACCAGTTACTTTTAATAGCTTAGTGGCTTAAGAAACAATAATCATTTATTATCTTATGGTTTCCTGTGGGTCAGAATTCAGACAGGACAAAGCAGGGAGGGCTTGTCTCTGCCCCATGCTGTCTGGGGTGTAGCTGGAAGACTTGAATGCTGGGTATGGGAATCATCTGGAAAAGGCCCAGTCACCCAGGTCTGGTGGTTAATGCTGCCTATTGGCTTGAGTGTAGCTGGGGTGGTAGGCAGAATACCTACTCACAATCTGGTGGCAAGTGTCCTGAGAGAGTGAGAAAGCCAGGTGGAAATAGTACTGGCTTTTATGTCCTAACCTTGGGAGTCACACGGTATCTTCTGTCCCATTTATTTACTCAGGTTGATATAAAGATCTAAACAGTTTCCAGAAGAGGAGGCATAAACTCATCTTTTTTTTTTAATGTTTATTTATGTTTGAGAGAGAGAGAGAGAGAGACAGAATGCGAGTGGGGAAGGGGCAGAGAAAGAGGAAGACACAGAATCCTCAGCAGGCTCCAGGCTCTGAGCTGTCAGCACAGGGCCCGACGACGTGAGACTCAAACTCACAGACTGCAAGGTCATAACCTGAGCTGAAGTTGGACCCTCAACCAACTGAGTCACCTAGGCGCCCTTTAAATTTTTTTTTTAATGTTTATTTATTTTTGAGAGAGAGAGAGAGAACATAGACTAATCTTTTAATGGAGGAACATCAGTGTCATATGAGAAAAGCCTTTGGGATGGGATATGTATTGTTGTGGCTGTCTTTGGAAAACACAGTCTCCCACAAGTGTGTAATAGTATCTACCTGATAAAGTTGTTGTGAGAAAAACATGACAATATAAAAGCTGAAAAATGTTTTCTTTCCTTTTGAGATCTTTAAATCTTAGGGGTTTCTGAAAGAATCAAATAGCTTTTCTTGGTTTCGCAGAATATCTTGGATGGCTCTTTTTTTCCATGTGCTGAAAATACAAGTCGAATATCACTCAGTGCTATAGAACATTGTAAAAAAAGTTTGTTTTTTTTTTTTAAAATGACAGCTGCCAGTAAGGTTGATATGTAATGGTTTTTGATGAAGGAAAGTTAAGCACAGACTTAATAAACAGCTTTTTAAAAAAAGCTTATTTATTTAAGTAATCTCTACACCTAACGTAGGGCTCGAACCCACTACTCCAAGATCAAGCATACATGCTCTTCCTACTGAGCCAGTCAGACACCCATTAAAAAACAGCTTTTTATTGACATATGTAATATACATATAGCGAAGTATACATGGCTTCATAATTTTCATAAGTTGAATACACTCCTGTAATTGGCATCCAGAGAAAAAACAAGAACATTGCTGGGATGCCTGCTGGTTCAGTTTGAAGAACATGTGACTCTTGAGCTCAGGGTTGTGAGTTCAAGCTCACATGTTGGGTGTAGAGGTAACTAAAAGAAAATAAATAAACTTAAAGAAAAAAAAAACAACCAAGAACATTGCTAGTAAAACAAAAGATTGTCTCTGGGTGCCTGGTTGAGCATTTGACTCTTGATCTTGGCTCCGGTCATGATCTCTCGGTTCACGAGATTGAGCCCTGCATCCGGCTCTGCACCGACAACGTGGGGACTGGTTGGGACTCTCCCTCTTCTTCTCTCTCTGCCCCTTCCCTGCTGTCTCTCTTTCTCTCTCTCTCTCAGAATAAAGAAATAAACTTAAAAAAAACAAAAAAGATTGCTTCTGGAGAAATGCTTTTTCTTTTAATATAATATCAAGGTAAAAAGAGAAAATAGAAATTTTGGAATATAGCAGTCTAGTGATATGTGTTGACTTTATTAAATCTGAGGAATAATTGGAAGGAAAGCATAAATAAAAAGCTATTTTATGTGATGTGTGGTTAATTACAATCTAGCTTGTAGAATGGCTAATCCATAAAACAACAAGTTATGCTAGCATATTTATAACTAGAGAGCCAGAAATTTGAAGTTAACATGTAAGTGATTTGAGTCTGTTTAAGGCTCTAGTCAGTTTAGGACTTAAGTTTAGTAGTCAGAAAGACTCAAATTATTATTTTTTCTTTAAAAGCTATAAAATCCTTGCTTTTAGAATAGTATCCAATTTTATTAATGTAAAATCATGACTAATTTTATATGTATACTTAACAACTCAAGTTGGTATACTTTGAAAGTGAACATATATACATTTTAAAGTAATGATTTGTATATTTTTCTGATTAGTTTTGTGTTAACTTCTGGCAGTTGTATGATTTGATGTTTGTGCTTATTAAAACTAATAGAAGCTATAGTTGAATGGGTAAACTATTTCCAACATAACAGCTTCATCATGGGAATTTGGGAAATATTTTTTGCTGTGCTAGATATGGAATTTCAAAACTGTTCTATAAAGTAAGATGCTTAAAATTCAGAAAATTGATAACACAAGGCTAGAGAAGAGATTAAGAATGCCAACTTTGGAGCCAGAAATAGTGGATTAAATCTCAGCCTCACCATTTACCATGTGTGTTGTGGAGCAGGTTACTTAATTGTCCTCTGCCTCTGTTTATTCACCTATAAAGTAGAGATTACATCAGTACCTGCTTGTAGGTTGTTATGGCAATTTAAACAAGTTAAAATATGTAAAATGGCAGTGCCTGGTATATAATAAACCATATATAAATATTAGCTATTACTTTATTAAAATTTTTTTAATGTTTATTTTTGAGAGAGAGACAGAGACAGAGTGCAAGTGGGGGAGGAGCAGAGAGGGATACACTGAATCCGAAGCGGGCTCTAGGCTCTGAGCTGTCAGCACAGAGCCCTATGTGGGGCTCGAACTCACGAACAGCAAGATCATGACCTGAGCCGAAGTCAGACGCTTAACTGACTGGGCCACCCAGGCGCCCCTGTTAGCTATTAGTTTAAATATTACTGTTATTATTATGGGCTGTATTTATGGTATATTCAGTGAGATATAATATAACTTCATAAAGGAAGTAAAAAATTTTAAAACAAAATATATTCAGTTCAATAATAGAGTATATATGCTTATCAAGAAATTACCTAGTTCTATAAAAATTTCAGCTGTGCAAGGTCAGAAACTTAATTTGATCTAGTTTGCCCAAAGTTGATGGAGCACTTAGGGACTAACATGCCATCTGTTAGAAAGCTATGACCCTTCATTTTATGTTTACAGTGAATAAAATAGTCCCTGCCATCAAGCTTCTCCTTAGTATCAACTAATTTGGGAAACCAGATCAAAACATTGCTTATGAGCATAGGGTAAGAACAAAAGGACATTTTATCAAATATGGAAAAGATTACGGACGAAGTATTTCTATTTCTACAATACTCTACTCAAAACACTAGAGACTATGGGGCGTCTGGGTGGCTTAGTCAGTTAAGCGTCTGACTTTGGCTCAGGTCATGATCTTGTGGTTCGTGGGTTTGAACCCCATGTCAGGCTCTGTGCTGACAGCTCAGAGCCTGGAGCCTGCTTCAGATTCTGTGTCTCCCTCTCTCTCTGCCCCTCCCCTGTTCATGCTCTGTGTCTCTCTCTCAAAAATAAATAAATATTAAAAAACAAAAACAAAAAAACCCACTAGAGACTGATACATTTGCATCCACCAGACTGATCTTTTTCTTGTGTATGGAGGACTGGGTACACACTCACAGATTTACTCTATGTATTTTCTCATGCGGTGCCACACGGCTTGGACTACTAGTACAATTAACTGTTTTTTTTGGAATTACTTTCTTGCCCTGAATCAGTTTAGTTTTCTAGATTCGTCCTGGGGGTTTTTCAAATCTTCATAAGCACCATGTTCACAGATCATCTTTTAGAGCTAATGACCAATTCATTATCTATTTTTGGTACGTTTTTACAATTATAATTCTCAATGTTTGATTCTTAGCATTTAGGAGCACTTTAAGTTACAAATAATACCATGGTATAGAACAGCCTCCTTTTATGTATGTATGTATGTATGTATTTATTTATTTGTTTGTTTGTTTATTCAACATCATACTTTTATTTTTTTAAATTTACATGCAAATTAGTTAGCATATAGTGCAACAGAGATTTTAGGAGTAGATTCCTTAATGCCCCTTACATGTTTAGCCCATCCCCCCTCCCTCACCCCCTCCAGTAACCCTCTGTTTGTTCTCCATATTTGAGTCTCTCATGCTTTGTCCCCCTCCCTGTTTTTATATTATTTTTTGTTTCCCTTCCCTTATGTTCATCTGTTTTGTCTCTTAAAGTCCTCATATGAGTGAAGTCATATGATATTTGTCTTTCTCTGACTGACTAATTTCACTTAGCATAATACCCTCCAGTTCCATCCACGTAGTTGCAAATGGCAAGATTTCATTCTTTTTGATTGCCGAGTAATACTCCAATATATATATATATATATATATATATATATATGTATATGTATATATATATATATATACACACACACACACACACACACCACATTTTCTTTATCCATTCATCTATTGATGGACGTTTGGGGTCTTTCCATGCTTTGGCTATTGTCGATAGTGCTGCTATAAACATGGGGGTGCATGTGTCCCTTCGAAATAGCACACCTATATCCCTTGGATAAATACTTAGTAGTGCAATTGCTGGGTCACAGGGTAGGTCTTTTTTTAATTTTTTGAGGAACCTCCATACTGTTTTCCAGAGTGGCTGCACCAGCTTGCATTCCCAAGAACAGTCTCCTTTTAAATAACTGAATAAACCTTTAAGCCTTATTTGGTCTAAATCAAAAGAAAATTTTAATTTCAACTCAGGTCACAATCTCATGGTTTGTAGGTTCGAGTTCCGCATTGGGCTCTGTGCTGACAGCGCAGAGCCTGCTTGGTATTCTTTCTCTGTGTGTGTCTCTCTCTCTCAAAATAAATAAACTTAAAAAAAAAAACAACCCAAAACTTAAAACTTAAACTCTTAAAACTTACTAAAATTTTATCCTGTAATAAATGTTAATGCTAGTTAGCCTATCACCATGATAGGGCAAAATAGTTTCTTAGGCTGAGGTTGATCTTCTGCCTTTTGCCTTATTCCTTCCCTCATCTACCCACCAAACAGGCCTTTCCTACTAACCCTGGCTAAAGTCCATTGAAATACTAATATTGTTTTAAAAGGGAGTAAGGTGTGATTTCCCATGGAGAGTGGCAGCATCTACTTTATGAAACAGTTATGTTATAAAATTATGTATAGGTGAATTTGGAAATGGGAATGCATTTTCCCATGGGAACTGACAGTTGTTCCTCGTAAAAATGCTATTCTATTAAAAAAGTGACTAGTTTGGCCCATGACTCATGGAATCAATCACATATTTTTACATTTTGGTATGCAGCAGAAGTGCTTCATTTTGTCACACATAATTTTAAAAAGATTGTATTCAAGAGTTGAGATTGAATAAAATTAATAATTTTTCCTCCTTATTGAGGACATTCTGAAGTGAGACAAAATATATATATATTTTGGCTCTGGGTGTGTGGCAGTGAATAATGCAAGACTATCAATAACCAGAATCCTTTAGTGTCACCATGCAGAAAGTCCCAGCAGTTAAACCCACTATTGTTTTTGAAACAATGAAAAAGGCAAATAACGGTATTATTATGAACATAGTTCTTACCTCAAGACCACTAGGAGTCCTTACACAACAATTAACATTTTTTAAAATGTTTATTCATTTTTGAGAGAGAGAGAGAGAGAGAGAGAAGAGATAGGGGAGGGGCAGAGAGAGACTGGGACAGAGGATCTGAAGGTTCTGCACTGTCAGCAGAAAGCCTGATGTGGGGCTCGAACTCACAAACTGTGAGATCATGACCTGAGTTGAAGTCGGAGGCTTAACCAACTGAGCCACACAGGCACCCCATTACATGACCATTTAAGAACCAAATTTAGGCATTCATTCATAGCCTGTAAGAACTGGATAGATGTCTTTGGTTATTTACTTTTAAACTACTTTATTGAAATGTAATAAATATATCATGTAATTCACTGTAATTCATTGTTTAAACAGTTTAGTAGTTTTTATTATATTTACTGAGTTGTGCAACCAGCATCACGATCCAATTTTATGACATTTTAATCATTCTGTCACTCTACTTTCTATCTCTGTAGATTTGAGATTTGACAATTTTGGACATATAAATGAAATAATACAATACATGGTCTTCTGTGATTGGCTTCTTTTATGTAGCATAATGTGTTTGAGGTTTATCCATGTAGCATTTATCAGTACCTCATTCTTTTCATGGTGGAATAATATTTCATTGTATTCTGTTTTGTTTATCCGTTCATCAGTTGATGGATATTTGGGTTGTTCCACTTTTTGGCTATTATGAATAATGCTACTGTGAACATTTATGTACAAGTCTTTGTGTAGACATATGTTTTCATTTCTCTTAGGTAGATATCTAGGAGTGGAATGGCTGGGTCATGTGGTAACTCCATGCTTAATACTTTGAGGAGCTGCCAGACTATCCCAAAGCGGCTGCACCATTTTACATTCCTAACCAGCATTGTATGAGGATTCTCATTTCTCAAGCTTTGAAAGAAGGCTTATTTACTGAAAGGAAAATGGTGGTGACTCTGGCTAATTGGAGAGCGCATACCCTGCCTGAAGGCATTCAAATTACAGTTAAAAAGCAAAACAAAACATTGTGCTGTCCAAACAAAACAGGTCTTGGCCAGATTCAGCCCTTGGCTGCTGATTTGGAACCCCAGGTTCCAGGATACTTTCCTACTGAGTCTGACTTGACAGCTTTTTAAAAATTGAGCAAATTTTAAAAAGTAACAATGCAAAAAGTTTTAAAGAGTAAAACACTTTTATGTTAATTGATCACGTTAACAAACCATTACCAATACAAACAATTTAAGTCTTGTGTGAACCTCCTTCCAATTTTAATCCCTTTCCTCTCTACTACAGTTAACCACTTTCCTGAAGTTTTTTTTTTTATCTTTCCCTTGTGTTTCTTTATGTTTTTAGTTTGTGTACTTGTAAATTGTTTGCATATATTACGTGTATGTGAATGACTGTTTCTAGTAAAAGATCAGATAGATAAGTGACTCAAAGTTTGACTATTTATACAGTATAATGCCTGATTGATTGACTGATTTATAGCCTGGGGACAGGACGCGTGGGCAGGAAGAGCTGCCTAATGCCTGATTTTTAAAAGCAAAAAAAAAAAAAAAAAAGTGTTAATAGGAGCCAAAAGAAATATCATAAGTTTATCTTAGGAGGGAAGCTAAAAGTTGATATTTAATCACATACCATATTCCTCCTTTTTTCCTCTGAAAAAACCCAGACCTAAACCAAAGCTTTTCCCTCCTCCTCTATTGTTTGCAGTGACTTCCAGACAAGAATGGCAGTGACATTGTATTAGTGTGCCTCCAACCCTTTGAGGAGACTGTGGATCAGTGAGCTGTGCCTGTTCAGAGGTGCTGCTTGAAACACCACAGCTGAAACCTAATAAGAGAAGGAAATTCTCACTAAAAATTGCATTGTTCAGTCCCTTGGTCCACTAGTCTACTTTCCTCTTTAGCTCTGTGTTTTCTATCGTGTGTGTGTGTGTGTGTGTGTGTGTGTGTGTGTGTGTTATGTAACACCGTAAGAGTTAATACATTAACTTGGGAGTCTTTCTTACAATTCTTTTTCACCCTGTCCCACCAAATGTAAGCTTTGAAGGTAAGAATTTTCTGAAATAGAAAACATTTGAGAGTTAGACTTTAAGACCTTAATGAATGTGAACACTGATTTTTTCGTGGTATTTTGTGAAATGGTTTGTTCTTTAGTACATGGTCTGTATTTTGTGAAATGGTCTGTTCTTTAGAAGAGTTTCTTCAACATGGATGTCATTAGCCATAAATGGCACAGGTATGCCGTGTTTTTCTGTTCTATAGTAAAACTATGGTGCTTCCTTCTTTTTTCCCATTTGGTCATGTTTAACCTAAAGACTAATTGATATGTATGAGGATAACTGCCAGTCTAGTGAGAAAAATACCTGAGATGTTGGTCTCAACCAGTACTGGTTAGTAAGGTCATTAAAAATCTTTTTATTCTTGGGGAACCTGGATGGTTCAGTAGGTTGAGTGTCCATCCAGCTCTTGATTTCGGCTCAGATCGTGATCTCACTGTCGTGGGATTGAGCCTTGAGTCAGGCTCTGTGCTCATAGCACAGAGCCTGCTTGGGATTCACTGTCTGCTTCTCTCTCTGCCCCTACCCCATTTGCACTCTCTTGCTCTCTCAAAAATAAATAAATAAACTTAAAAAAATTTTTTTTATTCCTTTTGATTTTATACTAGACATCAGTTTAGTCACGTCATTATTACTTAATATGAGCAAAACATACTCCGTCTTTCTTTGGAGGTTCATAGTACTCTGATCCTGGTAGAAGAATGAATATGTGCATATACATTCAAATATATACAAACTTTAGTGAGGCTGACCCATGCATATACATTTCTCTTGCAAATGGATTGAGCAATGCTGCCTAGGAGAGGGCCTAATGCCAATAATTGCTTTGAAATATCAGAAGTCATTTTCGGAGCAATTCCTTGTTAGTGGAAGGCATCATTAGGTCATATTAGATGATGACTTTTAAAATTTTCTACTGCTATATGGATACTAATTTAAGTAAAGATTTTAATTGAAGGAAGTCATGCAAAATGTAATTATGGTATGTACAATAGACCTGTTTGTTCTTTCTGCTGTGAAATGACTTGAGTGAGGCTAATAATTCTGCCCAAATAGAATTTACTCCTCTGGAGAACATTATGTGGTATGTTTTAATTTTATAAAGAGCCTCTTCCTTGGGGAGCCTGTCCACCCTGATTATGTCAGAGTAAAGTGAGGAGAGCATTGTTCAGTATACTCAGAAAGTTAAGATGATTTTTCCCTCTATTTTAAAAAAGTACTATGACCATTGAGTATAGAAGTCATGTACTACTTTTGAATATAGTTATAAAAATGAATCAGATTGTTAAAGCTGAAAAGATAATAAAATATGTATAACTGTATTCATATCTTTATACAGTTAATATAGCAAATAATTAAATAGCTTTAAATATAGATTTTTTTGAAGTTTTGCCAGAAAAGGCTAGTAGATGGCCAAAATGAAATGTGAGATAGTTTGTTAGTAAACCTGCCTGAACAAAAATTAGACTTTTATAGTAGAATTGGTGATATTTTAACATTGCCATTGGGTATATAAATATTAATTATCTCATCCTTTTATTGGTATAACAAGAAATAAACTTTTAACTTTATTTTTTAAATGTCTATTTATTTTGAGAGAGAGAAAGAGAGCATGCGTGTGTGAGCAGGAGAGGGGCAGAGAGAGGGAGAGAGAGAATCCCAAGTGGAGTCCATACTGTTAGCACCGAGTCTGATGCGGGGTTCAAACCCACAAACTGTGAGATCATAACCTGAGCTGAAATCAAGAGTCGGACACCTAACTGACTGAGCCACCCAGGCACCCAGAAATAACCGTTTTTTAAAATACGAGAATAGAGAGTGTCTATCACTAAGTCTACTTGTTTACTAACATTTGCTATAATGAGAACTTAGCGTTATATGTGTTAGTTACTAGGTTAAGGTTAATAGGAATTAAATGTTTTGAATTTATCCAGAATTCGAGATTTGGCACAGAAAATTATCAGATAATATATATTAGATATCTAATTACAAATAAAATTTAGGTAAAACTATCAAGTCTCACTATTGAGGTTTTTAAATTGTCTTTGTTCTTTAGCAATACATTTTTTTAAGGGTTCTTTGTCTCAGTCTCTAGTGTAGGAGTTGTTGCTAACGTAAACTAGATATTGTATAAGAATCCAGACTTTTCTTTAAAGATAGAGGTAGCACTACTCCTTGAGGAAGTGTCACATGAGAAACCACTCTAACCCAAAAAGTTGCTGTATCACAGTACCTTAGCAATCTTTATGATCTGTTCAACAGTTCAACATCAGCTCTTTGCCAAGTATCAAGCTAAGAGTTAGGATAATCTTTATTAATCCTTAGTTCCATTACATCGTGGTTAAATTATTTTTAGCTTAGAATGTATGTAAACACTAGTAAAACAAAACACAAAGCGAAACAGAAGACTGAAGAGTTGAGAAGTTGAATTACTCTCTTGTGGACTTTGTAAGGTTAGATTTTTGCAGACTCAGATTTGAAATGATTCTATTGTTTAATTTTGAGCATTGTGCATTTTTTTATGAGAGTGACATTTAGCTAAAATGAAAAATGATTTATTTTGAACATTAGTAGTTTACGGTTCTGGAGCCCTGTTTACTTCTTCCTAAGTTTGTTAAAGAAGTGTCTTGTTTGATGGTGAATTTTACTTTTGCTTCATTTTCATCAAACCTCATTTATATATATTTATAATTAAATAAAAACTTGTATAAAATGGGTAATAATTAAGAGCAATACTGAGTCTTTATCTTCCTGTTTTGGCCCTTATATGAAATAAGTCGGTAATCCCTTTGTTCTACTTTTAGGAAAACTGAAATGGAATTTGCATAAAGATCACTAAGTAGGTAAAAGTTGTATTTGTCACTTAATTTTTAAAAACTTTTTGTTACAGAGAATTTAAAAGATACACCAAAGTAGATAGGATAGTATAATAAACCCCCATGTGCCTATTACTCAGCCTTCAAAATCATTAGCTCGTGGCTAATAAGGTCCTAATCAGATCTTCAATTCTTTCTTCTTTCCTATATTATCATCAAGTTTTCAGTGTTCACTTGTCTAATTATCTGATAAAGTTTTTTCCCTATAGTTTGTTTTGAATAGCATATAAATATGGTCTCTACATTGTGATTGGATTATGTTTTTTGATTTATTGCTCCTTCAGTTGTTGAAGAAACTGGGTTGCTTGTTCTGTAGATAAAGAGGTGAATTTATTACAGAGGATGTGTTATCCTTAGTTAGATGTCAAATCTTCCTGATTTTTCTGGTGAGTATTTTTATCCCAAAATTCCTTTCCTCTCTCTGACATTACCCTAGTTAAGGACCGTAATTGCCTTATGTTTAGATTACAACATAGCTTTTAACTGATTTCTGAAACCCACTAATACCAGACTGATCTACCTTCAAGACTGCCACTACTTCCTGTGTTCTAGAATCTTTTGAATTTAGAGCATTTATTATTTCTAGTAACTAAGAAATGTCACTGTCTAGGTGACATCTTTTATGTTTGTCCTGTCCTATTTTCAAATGCTTATATTGTTTAGCTTTTTCTTGTGTGTTTTGAGGCCCCTCCCCTTTTAGACTGGCTACTTGAAAGCTGAGACCACTTCTATTCTTTGTGTCACTTGCAGTGCTTTCCAGCGAGGTGTTCAGTGAGTGTTTCTTGATTATAGCTATTGTATTAGTGCTTGTTTTCAGAAGCTCCCTCGTTCTGGTATTACCCCCAATTAGTAATTGGAAGGGTGATTTATAAATCAGGGAGTTAGATTTTATGAAGAGTATTTTTCAAGACAGTGGTAGAGCCTGATGAGCCTTCTCCATCCACTTTACCATATGGAGGGCAGTTTTCTAGTATCCTTGCCCACTAGATACAGTAGCTTGTTTACTCCCATAGCACCACGGCTTTTGTTTTATTTTTGTCGTTTGGACAACAACCTTTTGTTTCAATGCTGTTTCATTATATTTAAGTTTACCATTTCCTAGTGATCTAATATTAGGATCATACTGTAGGATAAATTTCCTTTGGGAAGAATTTCCTGAAGATTAAATAACTCTGTAATATAGAAAATACATTTTGCCAACTGGGGTACATTTACCCATAGATGTGTTTTGTTTTGGTTTGCAGTTTCAGTATTTAAAAATCAGGAAGTTTCATATAAAAATTCAGATTTGTAGTTTTTCTTAAACAGCCCCAAAATCTGGCAACACTGGGCTTATTGCCTCCTTTGACAAGGCCATGAGCTCTTCAGGTCCCCAGCTGGTGAACTCCCTTATTTATGTTGTTTACCTGGCCCCTGTGGACCTTTCCATTTATAACCTTTGGTGTAGATTCTTACTGGTTCAGTCACAAAACACATTCTTTCCCGACCTCAGCTTAGGGGTTTGGGGCTCACATTACTCTTTGAGACCATCAGTGTTTGCATTCTAAATATGTTATCAGTTATTCTTTATTAAGAAATGCAAATTCCATAATTGTTGACATGACTTTATTTATGAATTATTAAGTGTTCAACTTAATACATTGTATACATTTGTAAAAATATAAAACAATACTATCTTCACTAAATGTGTAGTTATATTTACATATATAGTTTTCAGAACTGTGTTATTTTTCTTAAAATACTATGTTAACCTATAATCTTGCTATTTTTTAAATTAATTAATAAAATGTTTTAAAAATTTCTCAGTTTTAAATTCTCACTCAAACATGGACCTTAATTTATAAAAAAAAAAGCTCTTTAGGGTCCTCAGTAATATTTAAGAGTGTAAAGGAGTCCTGATACCAAAAGGTTTAAGAATTTCTGATCCTAAAGGATAATTAAAATTGTCTGAGGCACACACCAAAATTTTAGAACATAATTATTTTTCCCCTTCTGAGCAAATCATCTCTAGGTCCCTGCAAAAGCCTATTTAGCCCATGGTATTTCTGAAGTTTATAGCACTATTTAGCTAAGACATTTTAAGCAAACAATTCTTTGATTCAGAGTTCCAGGTTAGCAAGGCCAAGAAATCTAACCCTCTCTTTTATAGTGGGGAGTCAGGGATTACCTGGTTCTAAGCCTTTCTGATTCTCTTGCTCTTGATAGAGTTTGTCGGGTAAACGGTGGGAAGAGGATTTGAAGAAATGAGACGTAATTTTTTGTGATTTGGGATTTTTTGGGGGGCTCTCCTGTGAGATTCAGATGCTAGGGGGTGAGAGAAGGAGTTGTGGAGAAGAAAACAGGTTTCTTAAAGACTTTGGGGGTTTGAAATAATCCTACCTCCTTCCCTTTGAGGAGTGGACAAATTAGGAGAGAACATGCCCTGCCAGGACTTCCTGAAGTTTCTTCTCCCTCTTCTTTCCATCTATCAGTCACCCATTACTTGTCCTCAGCAGAGGATCAAGGGGGGAATCTTTCTTCCTCTCTCCACTTTGGTGTACTTTGTTCTATCATTACAGAGTCTTCACCTTATATTACTGGAGTAATAGAAGAGTTAAGTAAAGCAAGATATGGGTGGAGAAGAAGAATTTCTTTGCTTTTGCTGTGGTGAGATAGACAGGGAGATAGACAGTATGGAGAGACGTTCCCAGCAGCTGTTTGCGGATAGGGGAATTCCCAGGCCAGTTCAGTTGGGCAGCTGTCCAAGTAGAAGGATAGCACGTGTACTCCTGACACATGCTTGGTTTTTTTAAATTCTCTAGTTGCCAACACCTATCTTGTTTCTCCAACTATATTTTAGATCCCTTTGGGTTAGGGATTGAGTCTTATCCAGTTATCCTTCATGTTCAAAGGATTAATAGGTATAGAGTATCTATGTGCTAATATCTAGCATAGGGCTGAACACACAGATGCTCAAGCAATACTTTTAGATTGAAAAAAATCACGTATATTGTCCTGTTGCCCTAAGAGGAAAGTGGAAAGTCCTCAACCTAATCTCATACAATTTCCTTTATGATGTGGATTGGAACAGGCTCTACAAGTCTTACAAGAGTATATATGGAGAAGACAAATTTAGGTGTATTTTAACTGTAGTGCTGGTCATTGGAGGTACTTTGGCCTGCCATCCCTGGTCTTGAGGAGGGCTAGTTCTGATGGCTTTCTTGGTCTGTGTTGTAGCTTTCAAGAAGGAGCTCCTCCAGGTGTGAGATTCCCGGGACAGGTCTGTTCTTCATAGTGGGTTATGTGAAGTTCTGTGTCTACCAGGGTATTAAAGAGGACAGAAAGGGCAAGAAATGAGTTTATATTAAAAGTGAAGTGAAGAAAGCAAGAAACCTTTGACAAATCAAAATCCTGCTTACTGTCAACAGGATGGATTTATTTGATTGTAAATTTGTATGTTGGAAAATTTATAATAATTTAACAAAAAAATTGAAAAATATCTCTGAATAGATGGGGCGCCTGGGTGGCTCAATCAGCTGGGCACAGGTCATGATCTCATGGTCTGTGGGTTCAGGCTCTGCGTCGGGCTCTGTGCTGACAGCTCAGAGCCTGGAGCCTGCTTTGGATTCTGTGTCTCCCTCTCTCACTTCTCCTCTCCCTGTTGTGTTCTATCAAAAATAAATAAACATTAAAAAAATAATTAAAAAAAAATATCCCTAAATAGAAAGATCGGTAACTAAAGATTTCAGATGTCAACGGAATGTAGGTACTGTGAGGGAGAAAAGGATGGCCAAGACTAATCTTATTTTTATTTTCAGTTGGAAATATAGTAATTTAAGTTTCAGGATATCTGTTAGTTTTTATGTAGCTGGAGCCTTACAGATTTCTGGGAAGTTGAATTTGTGATGCATAAGCACTTTTGATTAGAGTTCTTTGTTTTGCAGCCTGGGACTTTTATAGCAATTTTATGCAAGAATACATATATATCTAAATCTTTATTAAGGTAAAACCTTTTCCTTTTTATTTCTTAGATGTTATAAACTTAAAAAAATTATCAAGTGTTGTAAAAAAATAAATTTTACCCAACAAAATGAAAACCATCATAAGAACCTGAAGAGTAGCTACTGTTCTTATAATTATACTTTATAATTTTACTTGACTTACATATCCTTCAGTGTAGAAAATTGGGTGACTTGATGTTTTGGTCATATGTAACAAATAAACTTCCTTGTTCAACTTTATTCGCAAAAAACAAAAACCCCGTGTATAAGTAAAACTTAGCCTGTTCAGTTATTACTCTCACTTAGTCTCTGGGCCAGTCATGGCTACCCTTGCAGTCTGCTATATACTCTTTGGGGGGATTGGAAACTGCAATATAATGGAAGCAAGTGGACACCATATACACATTTGGTACTATTTCACATTAGTCATTATAATTAAGTTATGTAAGTTAGTATAGGAAAACCCTATTGTGTGAAAATTCTTTTCCTGAAAGCTTGATTTATTAGAATTGAACCCACATGCTGGCCTTTATCCACTTGCATCAGGAAGGATGCTTAAAAGCAGCATACTGGGACAGAGGCTGGCTCAAGATTAAGTCATACCTTGGCACTGAACTAAGGCCTTGTCATTTCTGTAAGCTTCATAGGTTTTCTGACTCTTTCACCTTCGTCTCCTGTATCACATACTTTTTATGTGTCACTTTAGATCTTCCTGGCCTTATTCTCCCTAGAGCCTTTGATCATGTTGTAGCCCTAGCTGTTGCCAACTCAAACTGGATGCTGACCAACTTCATGTGGACATAATCTGACACCTCATGGCTCCCTCCTCTTCCCCTTTTTCCCTGGGACTGTGTTCTATGATAAGCCTTAGGTTTTGCTTTCTGAGGAATCCATGCTGAGAATGGACATCCTTTTTGTATGCCCTCACTCTATATGGTAATGGGTTGCCTTGATTGTGCATTAAGCTGACTATCAGTTGATCTGATATATTTTGGCCTAACCTGGTACTACTAATAAAGACTTGAACTTAACAGTTAGGAAGAGGATAGGCTTGTTGATCATAGAGTGAATTGATTTTTAAATTTATCAACCTTGGAAGAATTAGAAATGGTAAGGATTGAGGTGCTGCCAGTAGAGTTAACCATCATCATTGTTTATAAGGATAGGAAAAGGCAAGAGCTGGTTGAAGGGCATTCAAGAAGTAGGACTCAGACTACACTTTGAATTCTGGTCTGCCATTTACCAGCTGTGTGACTTTGGAAGTTTCCTTCACCTCCCTGAGCCTCAGTTTCATTTTCTGTAAAATGGAGGTGATAATACCATGGGCATAAATGAGTTATTTATATCAGATGCTTGGCACATGGTGGGTTAGTAGATGGTAGCTGCTGTTATTAGTCTTTGATTTATTTATCTTGATCAACTATATAAAACTTTTATTTATTGAAATGTCATATTTTAAGTAATTTTTTTTCTTTTTAAAAGTTTTTAAAATTTTATTTTGGAGAGAGAGAGCATGAGCAGGAGAGAGGGGCAAAGGGAGAGAGAGACTTAAGCTCCATGCTCAAGTGCGGAGCCTGATGCAGGGCTCAATCCCACAACCCTGGGATCATGACCTGAGCTGAAATCGAGTCAGATAGATGCCCAACTGACTGAGCCACTCAGGTGCCCCAATAATTTTTTTTTTCCAAACAACACTGACATACGCTAGATACTCAGTAAATATTTATTGGCTGGGTTAGACATGTGGTAAACTATCATACCATGTTCCTAATAACAAATAATGCCCTTTTGCTTTTAATTGGCAAGAATCTGAGGTGGTTTAAGCTGTGGTTTCTAGTTTCTTAACCCTCTAGATAGCAACTGCAAGATGTTTATTTCAGGGATTGTGGGTTTCCTCTGAAGTGCATTGATTTGCGTACTATTTCTCAGAGTTGGTTTCCTTGTTCTGGGCAAAGAACTATTATATATAGTAAAAGGAACTCAGCGGTCAAGGTTTTCGAATACTTGAAGGTGTAGGAAATGCAGAGACAGCTAGTTCAGAGTTCTTAGAAATACAAGGAGTGAATAGAATTTAGTTTTTGGATCTTCTGATTGTTGATAAATAGCACTTATTTATAGGTTGTATTATTGCTTACAGTGTGTCAGATACTTTGCAAGAGTTTTTTAATCTATAGGTATAACAAAAGTACCTACAACAAAAGATACAGGCACCATGCTTTCTCATAATTTTCTGGAGGTGAATGAGGCAGTAGGGCTTTCTGATATCACACAATTAGTAAGTGGCAGAGCTAGAATTGGAACTCAGGTTTTCCTGAGCTCATTTTCTCAAAGTCAGATGAACTCATTGTTTCTGTTTCCTTCTGAGATTTTACAGAAGAGTTTCTTCTTGATTTATAAACATTTGAAAAAATTATAATTGGTTATTTCATATTACAGCAAATAGGCATTCAGCAGTTATTGATTGATATTTATTATTATGTAACCCTGGCAAGGTGCCTGATAAGGGAAAGATAAATATGACATGCTCTTTTATTTATTTTATTTTTTAAAGTTTATTTTTAGTAACCTCTACATCCATGTAGACCCTGAGGTCTAGAATCACATACTCATCCCACTGAGCCACCCAGGCACTCCTGAACTGCCCTTTTAAAAATGATTTAAAAAAAAATACTTTTAATTTTGGAATAGTTTTAGACCTACAGAAAAATTGCCAAGCTATTATAGAGAATTCTTCTGTTTACCCGTCACCCAGTTTCCTTTACTGTTTATTTTTTATCATTAATTCAGCAAATATTTATTGAATGCCTACTATGTGCCAAGCATTGTTCTAGGTGCTAGGGATATAGTAGTGAATAAAACAAAGTACCTGGTCTTACGAAATTTACATTTTTGAGGAATGAATTCATTTGGGAGCTAAGGCTGGAATAACAAGGTACAAAAGAAAGGCTTATCCAAGATATAACTAGAACTTTTAATTTCAAAACTTAAGTAACCTGAGATTTGTTTAAAAAAATGTTTTACTCTACATCTGTCTTTAGTTTTTCCTTTTCAGACTGAAAAGGGCTTTTATTTTATTTAATTATTCCTCTGTAATTTATTTTTATTTTTTTAAATGTTTGTTTTTGAGAGAGAGAGTGAGAGCATGAGCTGGGGAGGGTCAGAGAGAGAGAGGGAGACACAGAATCTGAAACAGGCTCCAGGCTCCGAGCTGTCAGCACAGAGCCTGACGTGGGGCTAGAAGTCACACACCACAAGATCATGACCTGAGCCGAAGTCGGATGTTTAACCAACTGAGCCACCCAGGTGCCACCCTATTCCTTTGGAATTTAAGCAGAACTTTTATTTTTATTTTTTCACCATTTTATTATTAGTTTTCACTGAAATATAGTTGACATACAAAGTTACATTAGTTTCAGATGTGCAACATAGTGATTCCACAACTTTATGTATTATGTTGTGCTCACCACAAGTGTACCCACCACCTGTCACCATACAACACTGTTACAATACCATTCATTGACTGTGTTCCCAAGGCTGTACTTTTTATCCCTGTGACTTATTCATTCCATAACTGGGAGCCTGTATCTCCCACTCGCCCTCGTCTGTTTTGCTAATCTCCCCTCCCCCTTCCTGTGTGGCAGCTATCAGTTTGTTCTCTGCATTTATGGGTCTGTTTCTGCTTTTTTGTTTATTTGTTTTTTAAATAACATATAGTATATGTGCTGCTGAAGCAAGCACTTTAAATAACATATATAAGCAAAATTGTGGTATTTGTTTTTCTCTGAATGCTCTTTTTTTTTTTTTTTTATAGGAACTTACATCTTGGAGTTAGGGAAACCCATACACTGTTAAGTATATCACAGTCATTAATTCATTCACCAACTATTTGTTGAGTGACCTCTGTGTATGTCAGGATGGTATTGACCCTAAGAAAGCAATGATGAACAGAAGAAAATTTAGGTTCCAGGCTTTATGGAGCTTTTTAGTCTAGCACGGGTATTATGAAGTGCTATCTTGGTTATTTATAATCAGATTAGATATAGATTAGATATAATCACCTAGGATTAGAGCTAGGTAGTCACTTATAGGTATTTTCATCCCCGTAACTACACTACCAGGAAATTCTGACTGAATTCTGCTACATGTTCATTAGCAGGTAAGCACAACATTAGTCAGACAAACCCGTTTGTATGAGCTCAGGGAGGTCACAGCTTTTAAATAAGAATCTTGCTAGAAAGTTTCCCTTGAGACAAATGTAGCAGAATTTGGTACCCCTTGGTTGGAATTATGTGACAGAATCTTAATTCAGGTCAAGCTGGAGCCCTAGGCCAATAATACTGTTCTCACTGGCACAGGATGCTAGGTTTGTGAGAGTCCTGGACTTTGTTCTCCTAAGAATGGAAGTACCTATTATAATATTTCTAACCAGTCTACATGGTTTTAACACAACACTTTTTATCAGTGAAAATTTATTTCTAACATTCCTTGTGTTGATTAACAAACCTTCCACTGTTGATCAGAAAAAAGATTAAAAAAATAAATAAAGAAAAAAGATAGTGGATGGTGTATAAAACCTACTGCTAGAGCAGAAATTCATAACCCATTTTTGCCATGAACCCTTTGGCAGCCTGATAAAGTCTGTGGGCCCTCCTCAGAATAATCTTTCTTTTTTTAAAAAAAAAAATTTTTTTTTTAATGTTTATTTTTGCGTGCACAAGAGAGACAGAGTGTGAGCAGGGGAGGGGCGGAGATAAAGGACACACAGAATTGGAAGCAGGCTCCAGGCTCTGAGCTGTCAGCACAGAGCCCCATGCAGGGCTCAAACTCACGAATAGTGAGATGAAACCTGAGCCAAAGTCGGATGCTTAACCAACTGAGCCACCAGGCGCCCCTCAGAATAATCTTTTAAAAGCATAAAATACAAAGGCTTACAGGACACCGGAAATGATGAAATGTAGTTATTAGAAATATTTTATTTATGTGAGGCAGTAATATGTGCTTATTTATTATGGTATTAACTAACAAGATCTAGTGTTGGGAACCATTGCTGCTTTAATTTCAAAATTGTGACAAATGTAAATGTAAGGTATTTGCAGCAGTTGAAATGTGATCTGAAAATAGGTGTGATTTTTATTGGTAACAGTGTCACTGCTAATACTGTAATGTATTACCTACATTAATAATTGAGAGTAATTGCTAAACGTCAGTGATAAGTTCATGAAAAATCAAAGTATAACTTTTTCCCTGTCTTCTCAGGCATTCATTCTTTCTATCCAGTTTAATCTTCCCTACTCTAAGGTGTGCATTTTTTAAAAATTTTTTTTAGTTTAGAGAGAGAGAGAGAGAGCGAGAGTGAGTTGGGGAGAGGGGCAGAGGGAGAGAGAGAATCTTAAGCCCAACATGGGGCTAGATTCCATGACCCTGGGATCATGACCTGTGCCAAAATCAAGAGCCAGATGCTCAACCGAGAATCTTTCATATGCTACCTAATCAACCCTGGAGTGTATATTCATGATACAAATGTTAACTAATTATCATTAGTTAACTAAATGTTAACTAATTATCCCTATATGTGGATTAAAACAAACACTTGCATTTATCACTGTTTTCCTTTTGGGGGGTATAATTTAGTAGGGATGATGGCATTGTACAAATAATGAATACAGACGGTGTGAGGAGTTCCATAGGAGAGATCCATAAAGAGGATCTTGTCTAAAATAGAGGCTATATAAGAGGAGCTAGGTAAACATGAATACAGTGGTGTGTGCTGTGGGTGTTGGAAAAAAGTGAGGAGAAGGAATGAAGGTTATAATTACTGTAATTCTTTCTTTGAGGTTGAAAAAGACATCAGAAAAATATATGATTAGCAGGCTTTGTTCTGTCTGGTTCAGAAATAAAGATATTTCAGATATAGAGACTAGTATGATGGTGGGGGCGGAAGCTGGAAAGGCAGGATGGAGCCACGCATGAAGAAAGGGAGGGCACAGAAGGTTCTTTCACATGTGAGTGACCCAATTATCCAGGCACAGTTATAAGTACTTTAAACATGTTAAGTTATCTAATCCTCGCAGCAGTCTTATTATTATTTGCATTTTATGGATGAGGAAACAGGCATGGAGGGATTAAGTATCTTGCCCAGAGACAACAACTAGGCCTGTCTGGCTCCGCTGGACTGAGGACAACTCAATACAAGATCACACTGATGATGGTGTGGAGGAGAGGGTAGGCAGGGCACGACTGGAGATAGGAAAATCAGGTCAGAGACTTGTTAAGGTGATACTGGTACAGATGGTTATTGTGGCCTGAACACTGAGCAGCGAGAATAGGTGAAAAGCATTTTCCAGCTTGGAAGTCTACATGTTTGTATTTTCAAGTTAGGCAACATCTTCAAAATTGGAAATGAAAGTCCAGGGTTCTACATAGAGATTTTTACCAGCCCGTTTAAAATATGTACTTGGCTGGATCAATTCCTATAAGTATCTCTTACTGCCTGTAGAATGATCATTGTGGGCAGGCTTTTATTGTAAGCACCAGTTAATGTTTATAGTAAGCATCCACTTAGCCACTTGTCTAGATAGAAACACCAGCAGAAAGCTTCCCAAGTGTTACATGGTGACTAAGCTCACAGTTATAAGATACACATACCTAGGCCTTGTCACAGCACAGGGAACATTCAAATTCTGGCTCACTGTTAGCAATCACTTTGAGAAAATTCCAGAGAAGTACGAGGGAAAGTTTTAGGCCAAGGGGAGACTAACAGTGCGCTTCGGACCTGGAGCAGGATTGATTCATACTTGAATGTAAAATGCAGCAGACACCTCAGTGAGTCCTGATTTCCTAGGTCTAAGACAAGTTCCTGGCAGTGTAGTGGGTTCTTTGACAGATTCAAGAGGGCTCAAAAATGTGAACTTGTACTGCCTGGCAGATAAATAACCAGGGCCCATAGTTCTCTGTATTATAGATGATTGGCGCTAACTGGGAGTTCATAGAACATTCCTAATCCACATTTTGCATTTATAGGGATGAAGTAAATTCATTCCTGGTCACAAAGCTTTCTACTGGCTGTGTCCAGGTTCACCTCCAGGCCTCATAGATTGGATGGACGTTTCTTAGGGGCCTGTGGCAGGTGGGCAGGAAGTCCTGTGATGTCCTTTCCCAGCATGCTTACCCACACAGCTCTTCCTCTGACCTCAGACTGCCTGATATCTCTGCTCAGAAGTATGGTGGTTTTTTTTTTTTTTAATTTCTTTATTTTGAGAGAGAGAGAGAGAGAGAGAGAGAGAGAGAAAGAGGGAGAGAGAGAATCCCAAGCAGGCTTCACGCCTGGCACAGAGCCTGATGTGGACTCCATCCCATGACCATGTGATCATGACCTGAACTGAAATCAAGAGTTGGACGCTTCACCAGCTGAGCCACCCAGGTGACCCTGTTTTTAATCCACCATAAAGCAATGAGGATTTTCAGGTCAGTCAAGACTAAATGTTAAAAATTTCACCCTCATAGTCCCTCAAATATGTTCTCTTCTATATTCCCATTTTTACTTCCATGTTTTTATTTTTCACTTGATGCTGACAGACTAGTGGTCTGATTTAAACTGTGGTTTCTTGATAAATTGCCTCTGTTTAGATCTAGTTGTTAATTAGTTACCAAAGTGTAGGTTTCCAGGCTGGAAGGTGCAAGCAATTCTTTTCTATTCTTAATATTCATCCCTGGGACAAGCTGTTAATTGGAAGGCAAGGTACTTTCAGTCAAAGCAGGAAAACTGGAATTATTTCCTTAGGATGCATCAGCAAAATGTACAGGTAAAATTTTTATACCATTTGTTTCAGGTTTTCGATGTACCTTATTTAATAGGGATTCAATAAGGTAGTTAAAATGTACTTTTATTAAATCACATCATGAAGTATTTATTTCAGTTACAGTCGATCCTCATTTCAGGTGATAAAATATTTAATATTTTCTGCCACCTGTTAACAGCATTTTATGCCAACTGCTAGAGTAGTTTACAATCTTCCATTAAATATGTAGAAAAATTCTAATTTGATGTTTAAAAAAGTTAACTGACTGGGGTGCCTGGGTGGCTCAGTCGGTTAAGTGTCTGACTCTTGGTTTTGGCTCAGGTCGTGATTTCACGGTTTATGAGATTGAGCCATGTGGGCGGCTCTGTGCTGACAGTGCAGGGCTTCCTTGGGATTCTCTCTCTCTGTTCCTCTCTGCCCCTCCCCCGCTCACGTGTGTACTCTCTCTCTCAAAATAAATACTAAAGAAAAAGTTAATGGACTTCTTTCTCATTCCTATTTAATTATTTTCAAGAACTCAGTATACTAGAGTTTGATATATGTGTTAACCGAATGAATACTATGTCTTTATCATACCCCGTGTTCTGTGAATAGCTTCTAGTTTTAGTTATATATTAAATTTTATTATTATAAATCAATTAATGAGAAACAACATACTGATATATCTTTTATCCATTTTAAATTACTAGATGTATATAATTTAAATCCTTACCTGATTATTTTTAGTGATTTATCTTACGAAATGTATTCCATAATACAGTTCTCCTTGAAATGAATGTTAAAACTTTTATTTAAATTTTAAAAAGAGGTCAGGCTATTTTGTACAGAAATCATGTTTATTTACCTGGTTAGTTTGATAATAAGATAACCAAGATTTGATAAGATATGTAAGATAAGGATTTGATACTAAAGCCACATTCCAGTCATATTATATGGGATAAACTTTCCCGTAAATTGAGTCAGCTAAAAAGGCTGCTTCAATCTTTTGAGGAAAATATATTTAAAGCATGTCATAAGAGGATATAATTTTGTTAAGTAGTAGTATTTTCTGAAAGGTGTAATGAGTTAAGGTTTGATTTTTTTTTTCTTTATGAGTTTCAGAGGCTAAGCAAAGTTCCAGTAAGTAAAACTGTAGCAAGTGTGATTAATTTGTTATGATGAAGTCTTTGGCATATATCCATGAATATACTCTGTGATGTGAGTGCAACTCCTCTGACAAGTCAGGCAGTTTCCAGTTCTTTGCTTTCAGGAGCCTAATTGATTCATTAGCTTATAGATCATTAAAAATAATAGTTGATGTTAGATCACTATGTGATTTTTTTTTTTTTTGGCATGTACCATGGCAGAAGTGCAAGGATTTGTGTGATGTTGCTATAACAAACTCCTTCCAGTCTCATACCTTATATATTTGAGCAAGGTTTTCAGTGTTTTGCTTTAGTACAAAAGAAAACAGGAATAGAATTAATGCTGAATGAGCAAATAAATTGAACCAGTTATCAAAAAACTCCCAACAAACAAAAGTCCAGCGCCAGATGGCTTCACAGGTGAATTCTGCCAAACATTTCAAGGAGAGTTAATACCTCTTCTTCTCAAACTATTCCAAAAAATATAAAAGGAAAGAAACCTTCCAAACCCATTCTGTGAGGCCAGCATTACCCTGATACCAAAACCAGATAAAGACTCCATTAAAAAAAGAACTACAGGCCAATATCTTGTACATGATATGTACAATGATTCTGAACATGGATGCAAAAATTCTCAATAAAATACAAGCAAGCCAATTACAACACTGCATTAAAAAAATCATTCACGACAATCAAGTGGGATGTATTTCTGGGTTGCAAGTGTGTTTCAATATTTGCAAGTCAATCAACGTGATAAGCCACATTAATAAAAGAAAGGATAAGAACCGTATGATCATTTCAATAGATTCAGAAAAAGCATTTGACAAAGCACAACATCCATTCATGATAAAAATCCTCAACAAAATAGGCTTAGAGGGAACATACCTCAACATTATAAAGGCCATATATGAAAAACCCACAATAATATCATCCTCAATGGGGAAAAATAGAACTTTTCCTCTATAGTCAGGAACAAGACAGGGATGTCCACTCTCATCACTGTTATTTAACAGGGTACAACAAATCCCAGCCATAGCAATCAGACAACAAAAAGAAATAAAGGGCATCCAACTTGGCAAGAAAGAAGTCAAACTTTTACTATTTGCAGATGGCATGATACTCTATGTAGAAAACCTTAAAGACTCCACCAAAAAATTGCTAGAACTGATACATGAATTCAGTAAAGTTTCAGGATGCAAAATGTTCAGAAATCTGTCACATTTCTACACATCAATAATAAAGCAACGGAAAGAGAAGTTAAGGAATTGATCCTATTTTCAGGAATAAACTTAACCAAAGAGGTGAAAGGCCTATATTCTGAAAACTACAAAACACTGATGAAAAATTGAAGATGACACGAAGAAATGGAAAGATATTCCATAAATTATCATGGATTGGAAGAATAAATATTTTTAAGATGTCTATAGTACCCAAAGCCATCTACACACTTAATGCAATCCCTACCACAGTACCAACAGCATTTTTCCCAGAGCTAGAACAAAATAAGAATCTGTATGGAACCACAAAAGACCCCAAATAACCAAAGCAGCCTTGAAAAAGAAAAGCAAAGCTAAAGCTGGAAGCATCATAATTCCTGGCTTCAAGTTATGTTACAAAGCTATAGTGGTGAAAACAGTATAGTACTGGCATAAAAACTGTCACACACGTCAGTAGAACTGAATAGAAAACCCACAAATGAACCCATAAGTATATGGTCAATCTTGGACAAAGCAGGAAAGAATATCAACAAATGGTGTTGGGAAAACTGGACAGCAACATGTAAAAGAATGAAACTGGCCAATTTTCTCGTACCAAACACATAAAAAAATTCAAAATGGATTAAAGACCTAAGTGTAAGATCTGAAACCATAAAAATCCTAGAGAACACAGGCAGTAACTTCTTTGACAACAGCTGTAGCAACTTCTTTCTAAATAGGTCTTTTGAAACAAGAGAACCAAAAGCAAAAATAAAGTTTGGGACTTCATCAAAATGAAAAGCTTCTGCACAGCGAAAGAAATCGTCAACAAAACTAAAAGGCCACCAACAGAATGGGAGAAGATACTTGCAGATGACATATCTAATAATGGGTTAGTGTCCAAAGTACATAAAGCACTTATAAAACTCAACACTGAAAAAGTGAATAATCCTAAAAAATGAGCAGAAAACATGAACAGACATTTCACCGAAGGAGATATCCAGATGGCCAACAGACACATGAAAAGATGCTTGACATCACTCATAATTAGGGAAATACAGATCAAAACTACATTGAGATATCACCTCATACCTGTCAGAATGGCTCAGATCAACAACACAAGAAACAACAGGTGTTGGCAAGGATGTGGAGAAAGGGGAACCCTCTTACAGTGTTGATGGGAATGCAAATTGGTGCAGCCACTGTGGAAAACAGTATGGAGGTTCCTCAAAAAGTTAAAAATAGAGGTACCCTATGATCCAACAATTGCACTACTGGGTATTTACCCAAAGAATACAAAAATACTAATTCAAAGGGATACATGCACCCTGGTGTTTATAGCAGCATTATCTACAATAGCCAAATTATCGAAACAGCCCAACTTTCCAATGACTGACAAATGGATGAAGAAGAGGTGGTGTGTGTGTATATGTATATGTATATGTATATGTATATGTATATGTATATATGTATATATGTATGTATGTATATATGTATATATGTATATACATACATACAATGGAATATTAGCCATAAAACAGAATGAAGTCTTGCCATTTGCAACGACATGGATAGAGTTAGAGTATTATGTTAAGTGAGGTAAGTCAGACAAAGGCAAATACCATATGATTTCACTCGTGGAATTTAAAAAAACAAAACAAATGGGCAAAGGGAACAAAGTAGACTCTTAACTATAGAGAACAAACTGGTAGTTACCAGTTGGGGGGATGGGTTAAATAGATGATGGGTTAAAGGCACTTGTGATGAGCACCTGTGATGAGCACCAGGTGTTGTTTAACTGACTGAGCCACCTAGGCGCCCCAAGCACCAGGTGTTGTATGGACATTTTGAATCACTCTATTACACACGTGAAGCTAATATTACACTGTATGTTAATTGAAATTTAGGTAAAAACTTAAAAAAAAGAATTAATGTTTGGTGACGTCTCATTTTAGTAGTAAGCTATAGTCAATCCATGGATTCATTTCATTAAAAGATGTTTTTCCAGGGGTGCCTGGGTGGCTCTGTTGGTTAAGCATCTGACTCCTAATTTTGGCTCAGGTCATAATCTCGGATCTCACGGTTTGTGGGATCACACCCTGCATTGGGCTTTGTGCTGACAGTGCAGAGCTTGCTTGGGATTCTCTCTCCCTGTGTCTCTACCCCTTCTCCACTAGTCCTCGCTCTTGCTCTCTCTCTCTCTCTCTCTCTCTCTCACAAAATAAACTTTAGCCTCCCCCCCCCAAAAAAAAACAAAGCAACAACAAAAGAGATACTTTTCCAGTACAGTTTTACTTTTTATGTCTATCACAATTTGTAATATGTTTTATTACATATTACATACAGAAGAATATGTTCTTCTTTTAGAAGAAAAGTAGAGAAATTAAAAATTTAATTTATATAGATTTTTTGCTGAAAAGAATGGTAGAGTGGTTAACAAAAGATTTTATATTAGGATAAGATACTTTGTGGAAAGTGGAATGGAATGGAAACATGAGTTCATGGGGAAAAAAGTAAAGGTATAAAATTACTGACTATCAAAGAAGAGTTTTTTTATTAAAAAAATAGTTGATAATATCAATAATAAAAATCATAAAATACCCAAATTTGCAAAAATGTATGGTACTTGGTTTCTGAAGGATATAATTAAGGGAATTTTATTAAAAAATTTTTTTTTACATTTATGTATTTTTGAGAGACAGAGTGAGACAGAGCGTGAGCAGGGGAGGGGCAGAGAGAGAAGGAGACACAGAATCTGAAGCAGGCTCCAGGCTCTGAGTGAGTGTTCAGCACAGAGCCTGACGTGGGGCTTGAACCCACAAACCGTGAGATCATGACCTGAGTCGAAGTTGGATGCTCAACCGACTGAGCCACCCAGGCGCCCCAAGGGAATTTTATTTTAAAATACGGTATTTCAGAAATTTTATCTTTTGTAACTATTTAAATTCAATTTTGAAAAATTTTATATGTCAACTTAAAAATATATTAGAAGTTATAAGATAATTTGGGGGTCCATGAGTGAAAAAGCTTGAGGATTATTGTAAGTAATGGGCATGTACTTTGATTTATTAATCTTAGACATATATTCAATGATTCACTGAAGATTTACTTATATAAAGTATATAGTATAAGGTTTATACCTCTTTTACCACTGTTTGATTTTTGTATTATTTTTATTTCTTCTGTTGGTCATTTCTGTGATGTTTTTACATAACATATTGAAACTTGTATTTCTTATTAAATTAACCTTAAATATTATCTCTTCACTATTTCTTTAACAAACTAAGGACCCTGTCCTCCTCCTGTCTAACTCTTTTCAAAATCTGCTTGCTTTATTTTTAAGTTGACATTATTTTATATGATATATGTATGTATCCATCTATCTATCTACCCACCTGCCATCTTGCTTGTCTGTCTGTCCATCCATCCATCTACGCATTCACCCATCCATTTGTCTATCTATCTCTCAATGCTAGACCAAATAGTATGTTGGGATTGCTGGTCTTTCTCTGGGTTCAGTATCACAATCCACAGGCTGTTTGATGGAGATTGTTCTAGCATAAAGTGCAAATAAATTCTCTTTTCTTAAATTCCGTCACTTGTATTAGATTTTACTGCATTTTTGTTTGCGTTGTATTTGGACAATGGCTTACTGAATAGCTTTTTATTTTTCCTGCAGTTTTAAAAAATATTTGATTATCTTTCTCATATTCTTAAAATTTTCCTTCCAAATTCTTAGCTGTACCATTCTACTAAATTCTTCCAGAGATCTCTACCTCAGAGCCTTCTGTCTTGTGGTTGCTCTTTCAGCCTGCTCCTGTGCAATTCCTTATCTGGAATTCAGTGAAGAATAATTAACATTTTCAGTTTCTTTTTAATTTTTAGATCAATTCTTAAGGAAATTAGTACTTTGGAGTCTAGTGTGTAACAATTGAGGAAGGACAAGATGTTGACAAAGTATACATAGGAAAAGTGGCTACTGGAGATTTGAGGAGAGGCTTATAAGGAAAGATTTTTTTTAGACAGGGCGTAGTCATGGTTAACCTAACTCTTAGTCTCTCATTTCAATAAACAGTCATTGATGCCTACAATTTGGCAGGGACTGAGCTAAATTTAGAGGCTGAGATATCAAGATGAAGGAGCTGGTGTGGAAGCAGCAGGCTGCAGAAGCACCTGTAGGCAGTTGATATAATGTAAAACATGTTATAAGAAAACATATTTAAGGAATTCTGGAAACTTTATAGTATTTTAATCCTTCACTACTGTGATTCTTTTATCTTATCCAGGAAGCATGATGTGCTATGTTTATAATGTCCTAAGACGCCACGGGTGTTTCAGATAAGAAACAAGTCTAAAGAGGTTCAAGGGGGAATCAATTGATACCATAAAAGAAAGGAAAGGGGAGGGGAGGTGGTATTAGGAAAAGCTGCCTTACTTTAGCATATATTATTAGTGAGTGATCTGATTAATACAGCAAAGTATAAAGAACCATCTTGAGGGGTGTGCCCTGACAGCCCTTGGCCTGGAAAAAACTTATTTTTGCAAATGAGTTTCCACTTGGTAGAATATGACTGGGGAAATTTTGAACTAGGCACTTGAGTTCCTTGTCTCCTCTGGACTAGCTCTTATTCTGGTGTTTCCTCCAAACTAGTTTACTTACCAGAGAGTAAAATAAGACATTTGCATCATCTTGTCATCGTAGCCAAAAGGCATTCATCCCCACTTTTGAAAGAGATTCATTTTGTCTTTGGGATTTTTGTCCACCCCAACTGTGAACTGAGGTAGTCATGTGGGTCAGTAAGATAGAGGAAATATACAAACCAAAAATAAAAACACTACACGTGGTGTATAATATGCTCCAGGCACTGTTCTAATCTTCATAGCAATCCTGTGAAATAGGTTCTCTTATCATCTATAGGTAAGGGAAACCAGAGCATGGAAAGTTTAGGTTAGTTGTCCAATGTAACATAGTAAGTGGTAGAGCCGGGATTCAAAATCAGGCAATTTGATTCCAGAGCCTGATCTCTTTACCACTATTTTTATGCATCTCATTTCACCTCAGTTACTGATAGAACAGATGGAGAAAATGGCTTTAGGACTGAAACAAGTGGGTTTCCCGATTCCTCACCCCTGAATTACAGACTTTCCCAGGCACAGGCAAACTGGACAACTTGTATGCCTCCTTTGTGGTTGTGGAGGAACAGATCCCGTGTACTGCCCTGTCCCTTCTCTTGAACATCACTGACTGGATAATTCACCCTTCCTTTCCTCAGGAGGATGGAGTGAAGGGACTTAGAGACATCAGGAGTGTTACTTCGAATTTTTCCACACGGAAACACGAGGAATGAGGAATTAAATATCTTCACCTTAGCACTCCTGATTCATTAAAGGCCGAGTCTTTTGGATACTTAGCATAGGTATGCAGGAGCTTAGAGAAAGGGCAGCCTTTCCCCAACAGGCAAGATTTAAACTAAGCACCTGAAGCTTACATAACTTCAGTTTTCTGCCACTGTATATACTTATCCATATAGCTTTCTGCAGTTTATAGCTCACTTTGTTATGCCATCCGTTTCATTTGAAGGCAAACAACAAAAAACTATAAAACTCCAAATTAGGTCGTTTTAAACAAACATCCTTCCTCAAGTTTCCTGAAACAAGCAAAGTTGTTTTTTGCTTGTTCCCCCACATCATTTGCCCTAAAAAGAGAGAGGCAAAATCCGAAAGTAGAAAGAGCATAGTTTTTAGAACAAGAAACTTAGGTTTGAATCCCAATTTTGCCACTGAATAAATCATTTAATATCTCTGTGCTGTTCTTTCCTTATTAATCTATAAAATAGAGAGTGTAAGACCTACGATGTAGGGTCGGTGTGAGGATTAGAGATAAAGTATGCCAGGTATTTGACAGTAACAAAAAGTAGCTTCTAATGTTAATAAAGATATGAAAAATACAGACTTAAGCTTGTTGAATGCTTAAAAAATAATTTCAGCCTAAAAAATAATTTTATATGAACAGGTTTTTTAGGCAAGTCTCCTTTCAACACTGCTGGGAAACAGGAATACTGATGAATATTTGGGTATTTTGTCTGGTTATCTGTAGGCACACTCATGTATGAAGGTGAGTGTACAAAACTAATTTGCAACTAAGCCTCCAATATGTGGTACTGGTTATCTATATGTTGTATGCAAATCAGGTTTTAAATTTAAGAATTCATATCCTTATCTTTTTTTTTTCCTTTTATTTCTGAGAGTCGAAATTTGCATTCAAAAGCTTCCAGTGCTTTTTTTCTTTGTCCTTCAAGCTAATGCATTCAAAGATTGCTGCTGCTTTCTGTAAAACATTTTAGCTTAGTTGAAGAATATCATAAATTCTGATGGCATAACTGTTTCTTTAAGAGTTTGTTGGTTATATCTTGGGATATTAAATAAACAAAGGATGTAGGTGCTTTTTTTCTTTTCTAGCAAATATCCCTTGTTGTCCCTCTCATCTTTACCCCCCAACCCCTAGCTCCCACTGCTGTGTTGCACAAAAATTAATGTTTTTGTTTGTTAGGTAGGCTTGATAAATCTTTTGTACCTGTAACCCCCCTTCCCTGTTCCCTACACACCACTTAGTCTACTTGGGGACTGGAACACATTTCCTCAGGTCTGTTTTCCTATTCAGGAAAGGAGGGAGGGAAGGAGGACCAAAACAAAACCATGAAAGACTAAGTCACAGAAGGAAGAGCCACCACACAATTTGCTTTAGCAACTTGGTCCTGAAAAGAAAATTCAGTGTTGATGATCTCACAAGAACTGTATGGTTTCGATTTTGTCCCTCCAGCTGAGTATTGCTTCTGTCTTCGTTTGAATCCCCGTCTAACATTTAATTGTTGACTTTGAGCAAGTTATTTAATCTTTCTGAGCTTTGGTTCCCTCACTTATAAAATGAGGATAATAATAGGATCTATCCTTTAAGGTTGTAGTGAGGATTAAAGAAAATGATACACGGGATGCACTTAAAATAATGCTTGGACTCAGGAAGATCACAAACCTTTATTGGATCCAGATTGAAACCCAAGTTGGCTTACTTCCACCATACACATGACATTGTACATTAGTGTCATGTAGGTTATGTATGTAGTAGTAGCCCCACCAGATTACTGAAGTAGCAGAGAGGTTTGATGAGGTTAACTGACCATTAGGATCATGAGCTAGTGAAAGGCAGAACCTAACTAAACGAAGGTTTCTCTTTAACTGCTGGTGTAGATGCCTTTTGCTCTAGCAGCATGCCATGAAGGCAGTGTCTTTGATATCTAATGATGTGTTGTTTTATCCACTGTATTGCAAGGTTCTTGAGGACTTCAGCTAAGTGCATGGTACCGTCTGATTATAGATGCTTACATAGTTAGAAACTGGAGACAAAGCAATAAAGACTACTTTAGCATAATGATTCAGGTGTATTTGTTGAGTCATCCAGTGTGGACATGAGTAATTAAATACAATTTACTGTAATTAATTTACACATGTTGAGCTTGGTCCAAAAAAGATTGGTCTAAATTTCAGTAGGCAGTTTTGCACATATGGACCATTAAAAAGTATTAAATGTGAAGTTAAATGTATGCTGAACATATGACCTAGCAGTTTTACTCTTAGCTATCCAAGGGAAATAAACATGAATGTCTACACAAAGATTGTGAAGTAGCTCGGAACTGGTTAAAGAGGTAGAAAAAGTGGACGAAATAATAGAAATGGCACAGGGAAATGAGTATGAATGAGAATAAAGAAAAAGTGTGGATTTGACCAGGAGTTTGCCAATCCTTATAGTAGTCTAAAAGTAAGGTTATGGGAATTTTCCTGTTCTCTACAGTGAAACATAAACACTTCTTAAAAAACTCAACCACTTTGGTCCTTATGGAAATGTAAATTAGCATCTCAGTGAGATGCCACTCCATACCCACTTGAATGGCTGTAATATGAGACAGGTGGTATTAAGTGATGGTACAGATATGGAGCGGTTGTAACTCTCACCTGTTGCTTGTGGCAATATAAAGCAGTAAATATACTTCAGAAAACAGTTTGTCTCCTGAAAAGGTAGATATACACTATGTGACCCAACATTCCTTCTCTTGGGTATCTCTTCAAGAGAAATAAAAAGAATCGTCTGCACAAAGACTTGTTCTTGAATGGTCACAGCCACACTATTCATAAGATCCCCAAACCAGAAACAATCCAAATGCCTATCAACTGATGAACAGAGAAACAAAAATGCTATTCAGCAGCAATAAAAAGGAACCGAGAACCAATAACATGCTACAACGTGGATAAACTTCAAAAACATGCTAAGTGAAAGACACCAGATGCAAAAGACCACATATTGTATGATTCCATTTATATGAAATGTCCAGAAAATAAGGAGGAAAGAAAACAGATAAGTAGTTGCCTGGGGCTGGGAGTAGGTCCTGGGATTGACCTACTCAATCAGGTCTTGGTCAGGCACGAGGGAACATTTTGGAGCAATGATGGAAATGGTCTCAAAACAGATTGTCATTGAACTGTTCACTTAGAATGGGTGATTTTATGGCATATAAATTATATCTCAATAAGTCTGTTAAGGAACTATGTACACACATATTTAGAATTTGTTAGGTTTTTTTATATCTTTGAAACTTGCTTTTTTTTTTTTTAAGATGCCAGAATTGGCAACTCTTAAGGAAATGCCAAAGATTTACCTGAGTTTTCACTCCTCTGTGACTTAATATTTCACACTTCTTCCTGATCTTCTTTTAGCAGCTGATATTGGCTAATTCACACAAAATGTGAAGGAACATGGGGTGATTGTGCAGATGCATGTAGTCTTTTGGGTTTTGTTTTGTTTTGTAAGTAGGCTTCACACCCAGTGCAGATCCCAAAGCAGGGCTTGAACTCGCGGCCCTGAGATCAAGACCTGAGCTGAGATCAAGAGTTGGACTCTTAACTGACTTAGCCACCTGAGCACCCCAGATGCATATAGTTTAAAGAATCCATTTGGTCTAAAGAAGGAGTTCTTCCGGTTGGCATTCATTTTGGCTCTTGCTGGTCCAGGCATTTTTGGTTCCTCAAAATAACTATCGCCATAGCTTTGTTCCTACATTGTAAAATGTTGCCATTTTTTGCTAGTGGCCTCAATTTAATCCTTAATCCTTTTTCTTCTTTCTATAGTTTGACTCTTTTCTCATTCCACAAATGACCAAGGCTTTTATTGATTTATTTTGCTTTCTCTGTTATTTCTTTGCTTATTAAAATCAATATTTACAGAGATGAAATTAATGGAAGCAGGGTGTTTTTTGGATGATGTAAAACTTATTTCCTTTGGGAAATGTTATAAGGTGAATGAACACAATTCCTGCTTACAAAAAGGAAAAAAAAGACTGTTGTAACTATACAATGAGAAATAGGTGTCTTTTTTCCTTCACATTTCAGGCTTTTACTAAAACAATGGTAGAATATTTCGCTCTGTGATATGTAGCAGAGATTCTAGCAGATAAATCCAAGTTAGTTTTTGGCAGAAGAAATTAATATCAATAGTATAATTAAAATTGATCAAAAATACAAATGCAATTTTGATTTGGAGGTTTTTTGTGAAAATATTCTGTTTACCTTGTCACATTTATCTTTGTAAAGCTAAGTAATTTCCAAATATCGTATTCCTACTTTGTTCTCTGGCACATTTTAGCATTACTTTTTAACGTTTTATGATTTTGCTTTTAGCACATTCCCTCCGATAGTATCTCAGATTATGAAATTTCTTTTAATGAAGAACAAGAGTGTCATGATTCATTAGTGACCTTCACCATGAGCTTGAAATGGGGAAATGGCTGACTGCCTTGTATTTGCTCCATTTTTGTAGCACCCAGCCTTTTATTTATTTATTTATTTATTTATTTAAAAACAATTTTTTTTTTAACGTTTTTATTTATTTTTGAGACAGAGAGAGACAGAGCATGAACAGGGGAGGGTCAGAGAGAGGGAGACACAGAATCTGAAACAGGCTCCAGGCTCCAGGCTCTGAGCTGTCAGCACAGAGCCCGACACGGGGCTCGAACTCAAGGACCGCGAGATCATGACCTGAGCCGAAGTCGGCTGCTTAACTGACTGAGCCACCCAGGCGCCCCGCACCCAGCCTTTTAAACGTAGGCTTTAGATCAGGCAGATGCCAGTTTGAATCTTAATTCACCTCCACTAGCTATATTAATTGCTGAGTACTAATTGACTCAGGTGTAAAATGAGGATACTATCTCATAGGGTTTACCATGTTAGATATGATGATTGTGAAGTACTTAATATAGTGCTTGGTGCTTGGTTACCATTCCATAAAATCAGTTCTGTGTTAAGCCTGTATCTACAGGATTCCAAGTTAGAAGAGTCCAGATTGAGTGAGTTGTTGCTCCATCCTTTGTTGGTGTGAGTGAGACACTGGAAAGTCCTCATGGGTAATTTACTTATGGATCAGCTGGATCTTGGCCTGTTTATAAGCTTTGTTAGGTTGGGGCCAGAGGAGCCTTTATTCTAGGGCAAGTTTAGCTGTACACCTAAATTGAGGCCTTTTGGGGCTCATCCACTAGCTGCTCTGTAGTGTCCAAGGAGATCTGTCCACTGTGGATGCTTGTAACTCCTGTCTCCGAACCCTGTGTGAGCTCTGCAAAGTACACCTACTTCTCCAGCAGTAGCTCTTTCCCAGATAGTTTTTATGGCCGGTTGGCGTCTCACCTTCTGCATGTGCAATTTAGTATTCAGTCGGAGACAGTGGGGGCCCCATGCACATTCCTGGAGTTTTTCTTCTGGACTGTTTACGTCTCTCTGGCCAACAAATTCCAGCTGTGTCAGATCTCAGATGTCCAATCTTACCATCTCAGCCCAGGCCAACCTGTTCTGGCTTGGTTCCCTCTTCCCGTACAGAGCGTCTCTAGGTAGAAAGCTCGGGTAGCTGTAGGGCCCATCTTACTTGTTTGCCTTCTCCCCAAGATCATAATCCCGCACTGCCATTTTATGAAAACATTTGCTTCATATCTTTTGGGCAGTGTTCTTGTTTATGGTAGGAGAGCTAGAACCAGTTATTCTGTCTTGGCTAGAGTTGGAGACTTACCTTAACTTCCTTGTTGAATACTGAGGAGAAACATTTCCTGTAGCTCTGAGGGCAAACAGCTACTGTGAGTCTGAGTACTCTACAGGGCTTTTGTAGCAAATGGTGCTTTTGTGCAAATAAAGAAAACCTCTAGCCAGACCAGTTAGAAATAGGCATTCCTTCTGAGCTGTCCCAGTCTTGTGAAAAGCAAATGGTGCCTTTGTCTTTGAGCCCCTTCCTTTGCCATGGCCCATTTAGTGCTTGGTCATTGTAGCAGGGGCTGTGTTTTAGCTCGCACTGCACCTCTGGGCCAGGTGTTCCTTTGTGCAGTACACGACATGCAACTGTGTGTCATGGCCAGTGGTCTGGCTTAACGTGGTACAGCTCTTCTTCCAGCCCCACATAGTATGTCAATTGCTGGAGCAAATGAAAATTAATACTGTTATTCTGGAACATTTGTACTCCAATTGTACCTCTTATGTTGAGGAAAACTTGCTGAAAATTTCTTTTTCTACATTCTCCATTCAAAAGAGGGGTCAAATAAATTTGGCAAGAAGTTAAAGGCTAAGGACAGGGAAAAAGGTCCTTGACATTATTTTGAATTACATAGTAGGAAAATGTGTCAGGAACTCATTTTAGTAGATATCTGAAGACCAGATATTTCCTTTGGGTTCTCATTAGTTCGCTTGAAACAAATGTTATCTGCCCCACACACTTTGTTTCTGTCAAACTAATCAAAATGGAGTCCTATAAATTTGGGGGGGAACATGGCATTTTCTTGGGGCATTATTTTGGGGAGTGAGGCTGGAAATGGTATTGGGTGTGTGTGGGTATGACCTCGCCTGGAAGGGATCAGAAAAAAAGTCCTGTGCTGGTGTTCCCTGCAAGAAACATTTAACCACACAGCCCTCTGTGTGGGGGATGGCTCTACAAGACTGGCTTTGTGCTCTGGAAATAAACCTGGAATTCAAGTTTTTTTGTTTTTTTTTTAATTTATTTTTTTGCAATCAAAACAAAAGTATAATGAATAATAATTCTGTGAACTTTTATTTAAAAAAATTTTTTAATGTTTATTTTTGAGAGGGAGAGAGAGACAGAGTGTGAGTGGTGGAGGGGCAGAGAGCCATGAATACACAGAATTTGAAGCAGGCTCCAGGCTCTGAGCTGTTAGCACAGAGCCTGATGCGGGTCTCAAACTCACAAACCACAAGATCATAACCTGAGCCGAAGTCAAACACTCAACCAACTGAATCACCCAGGTGCCCCTGTGAACTTTAATTGTAAATGTTTTATTTATTTATTTTTTGAGAGAGAGAGAGAGAGAGAGAGAGAGAGAGAGAGAGGCAAAACACAAGCAGGAGAAAGGTAGAGAGAGAGGGAGACACACAACCTGAAGCAGGCTCCAAGCTCCAGGCTGCCAGCACAGAGCCCAACGGGGGGCCCAGACCCATGAACTGCAAGATCATGACCTGAGCCAAAGTCAGACACCCAACTGACTGAGCCACCCAGGCGCCCCATGAACTTTAGTTTTAGATACCATCCCCTTGAGCCTATTACTGTCTTTTTTTTTTTTTTTTTTGAGATATAACTGACATCTAAAATTTTTTTATGTGTACATTATTTCACCACCAAAAGTCCCCACCAAAATTAGGAGGTAGACCAAATGGAGCCTTCTACCCTCCTTAATTTGCTTGTTCTCTCAATACTGTTTGATACTGGTTATGCTTCTTCCTTCTTGAAATTCTCTTTTTCCCTGCGATGCCACTCTTACCTGGTTTTCCTCCTTTGGTCATTCCTTTTCGGTTTCTTTTGAAAGTACCTTATTATCGAAATAAAAATTTGCAAGGTAGTGTTATTTTCATATTATGCCGATGCCTTTCATTTATATTTGGTCCTCAGTGTCTTTCTTATTTCTTATCTAAAATGTTAGCTAATCAATCTATGGAAATTAAACTAAGATGGGAACAAATAGAGGCTATTTGTTCAGTGTTTACTATAGCAAGGGAGTCTGCCACAGTCACTTGTGTTTGTCAGAGACTCAAAGGCAGGCAGAGGAGCACAAAAGCTTTATAGTAAAAAAAAAAAAAATGAAAAGAAAAAAAGAGCACTTCAGGTGTGCTTCTGATGGAGGTTGTTGGCATGAGGAAGCTGGAGGCTGGTTAACTAGAAGCAGGTGTCATTTGTGGTTGGTTTGGGAGCATATTTGGCTTTTTCTGGTTTGTTCTGAGTTGTAAACAGGGGCAGAAAATAGGGAAGTCACTGACCAATTCCTGACTGTTCTGGGTCAATTGCTGCAGAAGTTTTGGGTTCTAGTTGTCATATATGGTCTGGACATTGTCCATTTGTATATTCAGTCTTTTAAGCCAAACGTGGATTAGGACATGAAACTCCATTGCTCTTCGGAAAATGTCTCTGCAGCACTCTTTCTTAACCTTTTTTTGGGTTATAGACTCTATTTAGAGAATCTGAAAACTATAGCTCTTCTACCCAGAAAAAAAAATCAGGAATTTACTGACCCACTGAAGCCCATCCATGGACCAAAGATCTCACCTATTTTCATGCATATTTACTCATTTTGTTACTATGATACAATATTTTGTTTGTATGAAGTTTTGACTAGTCTTCCCTATACCTTAGGAGTCATTGTGAACAAGTATATGTACAAATGTGTTTAAACAGCACAATTTTTATGCAGTATCATGGGAGGTGACATGCTAGATGAGTCAACATTCCTGGATACTGAGAAATAAGCTCATTCAGCCACAAAAAAGATTGAACTTTTTATCATTTCAATAGTTTTTTTATATAAAGCTTTCTAAAATACATCTTATTTCCCTGACAGGGAAAAAAAATCGATGGAAGATAATGGCTTAGAATCTTTTTCATGAGGAACATGAAGAGCTCCTTGAGGGCAAGGAGTGGTTCCTTATTTATTCTGCAATCTGTCAGTAAATTTTAAAACGAGTACTTGCTCAGGGTTTGTACAGCAAATCGGCCCTAAGATATTGTGCTTTTCTTGTTGACATTTCTTTTCATCCCTTCGAGCAACAACTGATGGCTTCTAGTAAGATGTCACCTCAGATTCTCCTTAAACTGTCAAGATCGTTAGAGGGAAACAGACGAGCCGAACTCCTCTGGTCTACAGCTTTACGTTACAGTTATGATATTAAGTCTTTAGGTCCTGGTCTGATAGGTCTGATATCATGAAGATAAGCATGGTGTCTGGTTTTTTTTGTTTGTTTGTTTGTTTCTGGAAGCATTGTTTGCTTTTGATTTAAACATATTCTGAATAGTTGGTAAATGATATTCTAATCTCTGGTTAAAAAGGTATCTTATTGTATGTACCTAACAGCAAATGTTTTTTGGATGAACATTAGGACACTCAAAGAATTATAGAGACCCTGGGGATATTGTAAATCAGGAGTCCATTTAAGAACTGAACAGTTTGGACAAGCTCATCATCTGGTAATTCCAATAAGCATTGTTGTGCGCCTGCCATATGTCAGGCACTGAGAAAACGAAGAAGAATGAAACATGCCCTGTGCTCTCGAGGAACTCATTATCAAGGAGGAGGAAATACAGCCACAACACTTTCTTAGGAAAGAAGACCTAGGGGACCTAAAAGTTCCTAAAAACAGATAGAGAAGGTACCTTTTTATAGTTTTGCACAAGAAGGTCATTACTAGGCTGAAAAGTGGGAGAAGTACGCAGGTCGCCGAAAGTACAAAAGTAACCAAGCCTGAAGGACATGACACATCCAAACGTGTGTAAAGCACAAGGCATTAGCAGGGAGGAGCAGTAGGAGACTGAGACTGGAGAGGTGGGAAGAGGTTCAACCCCAAGTTACCACTGTATCAGGACTCAAATCACGATAATGATGATATCTAACATTTATGGAGCGTGCACGAATGTATATGCATCAGAGCCTGTCCTGCTCGAAGAGTGGATTTTACCTTCTAGGGGATAGGGAGCCAGTGAAGGGTTGTAGGGCAGAATTATGACCTGCTGAGACATGTGGCTTAAATACATAGTGGATGAGAGAGGAATTGTAGAGAACAGATAGGAGGCACGTGAGCACAGTTAGGAAGCTACATGGTGGGTAAATCTAGAGGGAGATGAAGAAATAGGGCATTGCTGCCAATGCATATGCCTTCTTACTTCCCATAGGCCTCCATGCAAATGCCATTCCACGAAGCTTCTAACCACCCTGTTTAAAATGTCAACCCCAGCTTCACTTCGTACTCCCCTTCCCTGCCTTATTTTTTTTCCCATAGCACTTACTGTATTACATATTCATTCATTCATTCATTCAACTGTAATAGGATTTAAGCTCTAACCGGGCTAGGATTTTTGTCTGATTTATTCAGTGCAATTTTGCCAGTACTGAGATTAGCACCTGGCTTTTCCTAGATACTTAGTAAAGACTGCTGAGGGAAAGGGTGAATGTGAGAAGGGACGAGGGGATGGGTTTGAGAGACGTGTCAAAGATGAAAATCATGGGGCGCCTGGGTGGCTCAGTCGGTTAAGCGTCCGACTTCAGCTCAGGTCACGATCTCACAGTCCGTGAGTTCGAGCCCCGCGTCGGGCTCTGGGCCGATGGCTCAGAGCCTGGAGCCTGCTTCCGATTCTGTGTCTCCCTCTCTCTCTGCCCCTCCCCCTTCATGCTCTGTCTCTCTCTGTCTCAAAAATAAATAAACGTTAAAAAAAAATTAAAAAAAGATGAAAATCATGTCTCAGGAGAAGGATAAACACAGCAATCTTTAGTAAGTTAACTAAGCAGTTCTTACCCTTCTAAGTAGTGAAGTATGTAGTTGGGGAATTCTTGGACATTGAATTTCCACTTAAGGAAGCTAAGGAAATCTTTGCTAAGTAATGGATTTGGAGAATAATTATAGTAATGAACTAGAAATTACAGTTTTTCTCAACCTGCTAACTGACTTAACCCCCAAGTTAACGTTGTTTCATGAATCAAAATTGAGCGTGCATGAATGTATGTGCACCGGGCATGATATATATGCTCTTTTTTTCCTTGAAGCCCTCAGCCTTTCCACTTTTAGTCTGAATTCTAGGCCTGTTACTGCTTATGGTGAAGATAAGGGCTTTAGCTCTCATTCTGTTTCCTGGCTACTGATTCTAATGTCATTACTGCTGCATGTGACATTTGAGTTTGGGACTCCTTATTTAGGATTTGACAGCCAGGATTATGTGTGGAGATATTAAAGAGGATTGTATTATTTAATTGGGTGGGCAGAATCTGTAGTATAGTCCTGATAGGATTATGATGGCACTCTACTTTGGGTTCTTGAGATTGGATATGGAAACCTTCTTATGTTTGTGAATTTGTAAGCCTCCATTTTCTTTGAGTACGAATAAAATCCAGTTCTACTTTTCTTTCTTAATAGGAGTTTAAAACTCAGCTGCCACCTGGTAGATCCATGTGGAAGACAGCAGTAGTTCAGATGTAGCCAATGTTGATGTGTGGGAATTTAGGCCTTGTGTTTCCAGATCCTCTGAATTTTTAAGAGAATTCTGATGAGGAATCTTCCAATTTTCGACTTTTGTTCTATACTGTGAGGACTAAACAAAAGACAGCTGTGAGCTGTATTGGGCCTGTGGACCTTGAGTATGTGACTTCTGGTTTGGAGACTGAAGTCTGGATCTAGCTAAAAAGAGTAAGGGAACAGGAGAGTTAATTTCATACTCAGTAAAAACTTTTTCCTGCTAAATCCAGTCCAATCAAAGAGAAGTCTAATCACAATAAAACTGGAGAAATATGGGTTCATAAAATTAGAAACCCAAGGATAACTACAAACACTGAGAGAAGTAATTATAAGAGCTGCTTTGCTTGGAGCCTAAGAGTCTTTCGGTAATCTATACTAATCTCTTGTATACCTGGAAGTTACTTTAACATATAATTACTAAAATGAATATGTATGATTCTGTTAACATAGATGTGAAATATATTTCACAATCCCCCCCCCCCCGCCTCCACACACAAAAGTGCACCAATATTGTTATAATTCTCTGGCCAGATTTAAACTTTCGAGCTCAGGTAGACAATAGATTAAAATTTACTGTGCTCGTGTCTCAGGAGAAAGATAAACACAGAGGGGAAGAAGCAGGTGATTTTCAAGTGACTGAGTTAATAGTGAATGTATTCTTTGAATTGCACTATCCCAATATTGATCATTGAAATTGTATGAATTTATAAATAAGGGTTTTCATATTTCTAAAGTTTTGTGATTGTGAAATATGCCAGTTGTGGTTCACCAGCCATATTTTTTGGATGTTCCCCTGTTCTCAACCAGTTGTAGTTTGTGTGGGTGGAAGATTCTAATAGAAGAGGATTGTTTCTCCAAGGACTGTCAGAGGTAGTGACCCAAATGTGCTTCCATTTCTGAAGACCCCTCCCTGCCTCATTTTTTGGGATATTCAGCATTGCCCATTTCTGATCTTTTCTGGCAGTCCATGGATGCATTTTCTCTCTTCACGTAATGTGTGTCATTTATAATTATCTCCTAGTTTCTCATTGAAGGCAGAATTTGTATTTGTTCTTTGTTTGCTTTATTGTTTGGGGGATGATGTTAGCAGAAATGCTGGAGGAAATGTCTTTATTCTATCCGGGGTAAATGCGACTGGGAATAACATAAGTGACCGTTGGATGTTTAAGAAAGATAAATATAGAGAAATAATTAAGCTGAGAAATGATGTATGGATAGGAATTAGCCTCAAGATTTCAGGACAGAAAGAAAGTCACAAATGAAAGCCCTGAGGCTAGAAAACTGGGCACCCCTGGCCAATTAGAGATGGCCAGTGTGGGCCAAAGGCAGACGGTGCCGGATTGTGTGCCGGATTGTGATGCTGGATTGCAGGTGAGACAGAGGCAGGTGCCAGGCCACCTAGAGAGCTTAAAACAGTGTTTGCCGAATAACAAAGAGCCTTGTGTTGGATACTGATAAATTCAGAGAGATATACTCTGTCCTGTAGAAGCCTATGGTCTAGCTGAAGAGATTACCCAGGTATTAAAAAGTTTATATCATGCAGCCAAATGATAGGTAATATGACCAAATGATAGGTAGTAAGTAAACGTAGAGATAGTTTTGACTTGTAGGAATTATGGGAGGAAAACTCACTTTTGGGGTTCTTGTGGAAGGATTCTTTTTTTTTTAAGTTTATTTATTTTGAGAGAGAACAAGAGCAGGGGAGGGACAGAGAGAGAGACGGAGAGAGAGAATCCAAAGCAGCCTCTGCATTGTCAGCATGGAGACCAATGCAGTGCTCGATGCAGTGCTCAAACTCATGAAACATGAGATCCTGACCTCTGAGCCCAAATCAAGAGTTGGACGCTTAACTGACTGAGCCACCCAGGCGCCCCTATGGAAGGATTCTTAAGGGAGCTAGAGTTTGAGCTTTACTCACGGGGTAGGGCTTGAATAAACATAGTTGTTAGAGGGAGTGGCATTGTCTGAGTGTAAGTGTGTGGAATACAGGAAGTATGCTAGCTTGCTGGAGTGGAGGAATCTTATAGGGCTGTGATGTGGGAGATGATGCTCGACTAGTAACTTGGGTTACCTCTACATACCAGGCATCTGCAAATATCAGTGCTAGAAGTAACCAGAAATAGAACTTGTTGAATGCTTGATGTTCATGTTCTTATTATAAGTAAAAAGAGCTATACAAGTGATCTGGTTTATAACTTCTCATTTCTTCTGCAACATCGTTACCAGCTGCTTCTCTCTTCTCTCGTTAGATAGTTCCATTAATGGGGAACTGACTCTTTAACACAGTGCTAATTATCCTTCTTTCTTTTCTTTTTTCTTTTCTCTTCTCTCCTCGCCTCTTCTTTCCTTTCCTTTCCTTTTCTTTTTCTTTCTTTGAGAGGGAGAACATGAGCAGGGAAGAGGGGCAGAGGGAGAGAGAGAATCTTAAGCAGACTCTATGCCTAGCACAGAGCCCAACGTGGAGCTCAACATGGGACTCAACACAGGGCTCGATCTCATGACTGTAAGATCATGACCTGAGCTGAAATCAAGATGTTGGATGCTTAACTGACTGAGCCACCCAGGACCTCCCCTACTCCTGCCTTTTTAAAGTAGACTTCATGCCCAGTGCAAAGCCCAGCATGGGGCTCAAACTCATGACCCTGAGATCAAGACCTGAGTTGAGATCAAGAGTTGGATGCTTTACTGACTGAGCCACCCAGGTGCCCCAAAACAGTGCTTATTATTCTTGTATTAGAGATCCCTCTTCTTTTTGCTTTCTCCAGTGGATCACCAAATTCAGCCTCTAAACTGACCTAGAACAAGTCTGTTTCTCCTCTTGGGGACAAGTATGTGAACCCTCTCAAATCAGAAGGTGGTGTCATGTCTTCCTTTAATCTTCCCTGCCCTGTGCCAGGCTACATATTTCCAGTCCTTTGATCTATTCTTTCAGTGGTAGCATTTTCAAACCCTTCTACATCCTGAGTGCTGTTCTCCAAAATATTCTAGTTTATCAATGATGCTTTTAAAATTTTTCTTCAAAATTGGAGTACTCCAAATGTCAATGAAACAATAAATAGGGCTTTTAGTGATGTTTATACTTATTAAAGTTGGCTAGAGAAGCAAAGATTGACTCATGAGTCTGGTCAGTGTCAAGATTTTTAGTCAGATCAGCTTTATTCCTTAAGTGGAAAGCACATTGGGGGAGGGGTGACCAAGAAAAAATAATGATCATCACACAGATTGTTGTTTGGTTGCTGGTACTGCCAGCTAAGTCCAGAAAAGCAACAATATCATTACGTAGCATGGCTGTGTTAGAATAAGCTCTTTGTGATGTATACATCCGTTATGGAGTAAGTTGGAGAGAGATCCTGTTAAAATTGAGATTTCAAATATTTCTAATTGTGAAGGTTTCAGAAACTTAAATCTTTAAAAGAGGTGTTGATATTTGGATATAATGTTTAATTTTGGTAGGTGGACAGCAGTAATTGATTTGTAACTTGTCATTTTTTTAAAAATAAAGTCTTCTAATGTTTATTTTTGAGAGAGAGAGAGTGCAAGCAGGGGAGGGGCAGATAACAGAATCTGAAGCAGGCTCCAGGTTCTGAGCTGTCCGCACAGATCCCAACGTGGGTCTCGAACTCACAACCCATGAGATCATGACCTGAGCTGAAATCAGACGCTTAGCCAACTGAGCCACCCAGCTGCCCCTGTAACTTGTAATTCTACTGATATTGCTTTGTATTTTACACATAGAGGGTACTATGTGGGTTATTTTAGTCCCAAATTGATTTTTTTTTGTTATGGTAAAAAATATCAATAAAAATTTCCAAAGATCACTAACATATAAAATCGTCATTAAATTTCTTCTTCATATTGTGGCATTCTAAAAATTAGGAGTGTAATTAGACATAATTTTATGGTATGGATTTATTATTTAAATGAGACATAAGCTGCACCCCTAAACCAGGTCAGTAAAAAGAAGGAGATGAGTAGCTTATCCACAGATAACTGTTCTGTCCAAACTATGCAACTAAATCATTTGTTTCTCAAGTTGACTTCTTCCTGAAAAGCACATCCATCCATGTTCATCCACCTGAGCTGTTAACATCTCCAGTAACTAGACAGTCACCATTTGGGAAACAGTAATTGTTGCAGGCAAGATTCATCAATGGATCCTCAAATTCATGGGTGAAAGTATGATGAGAAATGGTATTTACATAGTCTCAAAGTCTCCCCTTAAAAGAAAAATGTTCGAAGGGAAAACTAGTAACATTACTAGTAATGTTAGTGGAGAAACCTAGTAGATACAACCATAAGCAAGTGATCACAGAGTTACTGTCATCAGTTATAAGATGTGGATGGACATCATCATGTGCCTTCTGGTATGAGGCACTGAGAAGGGCACAAGATTTTTTTGTGTGTTGTGCTTGCCAAAATGCTTAACCTGAATTTAGTTCTGAGGAAGCATTAGAGAAACCCAGATTGAAGGATGTTCTACAAAATAACTGGCTGGTCCTCTTCAAGTGTCAAGGTCATGAGAGACAGACTCTCCCAGATGGGAGGAGACAGACAATTGCATCTCAGGTGTGATCCTGGACCAGAGAAAGGACATCAGTGGGACACAATTGGCAAAATGTTTATATAAGGTTGGCTGTAGACTACTTAATATGTTTTGTGTTGATGGTTAATTTCCTGGTTCGATCATTATGACTATGGTTATGTAAGATGTCAACATTTGGGGAAGTTGGGTGAAGCATACACAGGAATTCTTTGTACTATTTTTGGAATGTTTTGTGATTCTGAAGGTATTTAAAGTGAAGTTAAGCAATAACAACAAAAAGTAATTCAGCTCAGCTGAGAGAACTAAGACTTTCAGGTTTTTATTTTGTGACATCTCTCTTGATTGGTCAGGGACTGATTTTCTTTGCTTCCTAAATGCCCACTGTGAGCTGGACACTGGACACTGTGAGGTTTCTAAATGAGGGATTTGGGGAGAAGTTAGCCATTACTATATTGGATTGCGACTATACTTTTTGAAAGGTTTTGTTTAATTCATTAATTTACTTATTTATCTTTGTACAGAGCTGTAATTACATCTTTGGGTTTCCAATGGCTCTGTAGGTTATTTGAGCTTTGCTGCTGTAGTCACCAGAATCCCTAGCTGGAAACTTAGCTCTGTAATTAATTTGCTGGTTTGTTTCTGTTTTTATTATTAGGTTCTGAATTCAGGTTAGTCTCATGGATTCTTATGTGATGGGTCATATATTACTGAATTTTATATTTGTCGATTGTCTCTTAGGAAGAGCTGAGTTTTGTATAAAATATTTAAACTTGAAATATCATGCTAAATATCATATTTTTACCTCAGAAAAGACTGTCTGGAGTTTTATAAGTATAATGAATAAGTAAACTGACACTGGCATAAGCACCAGGTGGTAATCTTTTATTGGGTAATAATTAGAATGGAGGAAATTAATACATTGGGAAATGTTTCTGTTAGCAAGAACAGTTGTTAATGTATGACTCATAGATTTTTAAGTCTAGAAGAAACTTGATGAGGCTGTTTTGATCAGTGTGGAAGAGGGGAAGAGCCTGGACTGGGGAGTCAGAAGACCTAGTTTTACATCCCAGACCCATCACTGCTCTTTATTGTCTAAGTCAGGTCATTTTACTTTTCTGAGCCTTGAGTTTCTCATCTGTAAAACTGGAAAAATTATAGTATCTTGCAAAATTATTGTGAGAATTACATGAAGTAGCATGCAATGTCCCTGGCCTGATGTGGGCGTTTCATATATGCCGGCTCTGTTCTTACTTCCAGCTAGCTTTATAAGTAACCCATCTGCAATGGATGAGAATCTGCTTTGCTTTTAAAGACCTATGCAGAGATGCATATATGCAATGGTACATTACATAGTCATAAAAAAGGATGAGATCGTGCCATATTTCACCACATGGATGGACCTAGATAAGTCAGACTGAAAAAGACAAAATACCATATGACTTCACTCATGTGGAATCTAAAAAAATAAATTAATAAACAAACAAAAAGCAGAATCAGAGCTGTAAATATAGAGAACAAAGTGATGGTTGTCAGAAGGCATGCAGTGGATGGATGGACAAAATGGGTGAAGGGGAGTAAGAGGTATAGGCTTCTTGCTACGGAATGAATAGGTCATGGGGATGAAAGGTACAGCATAGGGAGTGTAATCAATGGTATTGTAATAAGGTTGTATAGTGACAGATGGTGGCCCTGCTTGGGGTGAGTACAGCATAATGTATAAACTTGTGGAATCATTATGTTGTATGCCGGAAACTAATATAACATTGTTTGTCAACTATACTAAAAAACAACAATAGTAACAAAACCCCGAAAAACAGTAAAACCGCAAAGATGACAGCATGTGTCCGTGATCTCTACCAGTATTTCATAGGGTCTTTTTGTTGGGAAGTTTTTCCATATCTCTTATTCCAGAGAAATTACTTTCTTTTGTATGTCAGCCATAATTGGCTGTCACCCCAGGATCCATTAGACAAGTGTCACTCTTTGGTAGACTTTCCTTGGTATTTTCTTTCTTTTTTTTTTTTTAATTATTTTAATGTTTTTATTTATTTTTGAGACAGAGAGAGACAGAGCATGAGCAGGGGAGGGGCAGAGAGAGAGGGAGACACAGAATGTGAAGCAGGCTCTAGGCTCTGAGCTGTCAGCACAGAGCCCTACGCGGGGCTCGAACTCACAGACTGTGAGATCATGACCTGAGCCGAAGTCGGACACCCAACCGAATGAGCCACCCAGGCGCCCCTTTCCTTGGTATTTTAATGTTCTTATCTGAAATCATTTGATGTAAGTAAGTATTAAAATTTTTTTAGAAGAAATTTTTTTTATGAGACAAAGGGATAAGAAGTTGTATAGACAATTAGAAGGAAGCATTTCTGTGTTCAGTTTCCTTTAAAGTCTTAGGCTTGAGTTGTCATTTTGATCCTTGGAGAGAAACCAGTTATTCCTAAAATGCCAGTTACTGTTTTTGTCTCACTCCAGTTTCAAAAGTCCTTTCCTTTATTCTTAATTCTTAAACTTTCTGATTTTGACATTGTACTGTGGTGGTGAAAGTGAATATCATTGTTTTTAAGAATTACACACTGAAATGTTTAGCACTAATGGGCATGTCTGCAGCTTACTCTTGGATGATTAAGAGATGGGCGGTGGGGGGGAATGATAGAGTAGCTGTGGCAGTGTTAACTGGTGAAGTTGTTTTGGGGGAAGGGAGTTCCTTGTGCTTTTCTTGCAACTTTTCTCTAAGTTTAAAACTATCTTGGAGGATCTGGGTGACTCGGTCAGTTAAACATCTGACTCTTGATTTCAGCTCAGGTCATGACCTCATGGTTTGTGAGATTGAGCCCCACATTGGCTCTGTGCTGGCAGCACAGAGCCTGCTTGGGATTCTGTCTCTCTCTCTCTGCCCCTCCCCTGCTTGCTCTCTCTCTCTCTCTCTCTGTCTCTGTCTCTGTCTCCCTCCCTCAAATAAATAAACTTAAAAAAATTTTTAAAAACAATCTCAAAATTATATTGGGTTGAGTTGTATGCCTGTACCCTGAGGAGGTGTCAGTGTGCGGCAGTTTTGGGGTGAGGGGAGTTAGAAGCACCTGGGTAAGCATAGAATAAGTGAGTGATTCAGTAAGTAGTAATTTACTGGGAAAAAAATTAGTTGTTCCTTAAATTAAACCTTTTTTCCTTAGCCAGAACAGAATTCAGGTTTTTTTTAAAAAAATTTTAATGTTTATTTTTGAGAGGGAGAGAGAGAGAGAGAGAGACAGAACAAGAGCAGGGGAGGGGCAGAGAGAGAGGGAGACACAGAATCCAAAGCAGGTTCTAGGCTCTGAGCCATCAGCACAGAGCCCAACGTGGGGCTCAAACTTAAGAACCATGAGATCGTGACCTGGGCCGAAGTCAGATGCTTAACCGACTGAACCACCCAGGTGCCCCAGAATTCAGTTTTTTAATAGAAGGACCTATATAAAGAGTGAGCTACTGCTGTATCAAAGCAGAGAAAACTACTTGGGAGTGAAATCAGATGGTAAAAAGTAATGAAGGTTTAAATTATATTTTTTACAAGACCCATACAAGGATAAGCAGAATGGATAAAGCAGAAATATTAGGACTTTAAAAACTATCCAGTGCTCAGATGATGCTTCTTCTTCCTGAGAGATACAAATTAGTTTTCTATAAATAAGGACTCTTAGGGGTGCCTGGGTGGCTCAGCTGGTTGAGTGTCCAACTTCGGCTCAGGTCATGGTCTTGTGGTTAGTGGGTTTGAGCCCTGCATCAGGCTTGCTGGTGTCAGTGGGGAGCCCTCTTGGGGTCTCTGTCTCCCTCTCTCTCTGCCCTTCCCCTGCTCGTGCTCTCTCTCAAAAATAAATAAACATTAAAAAAAATTAAGGACTCTACCCTACTAGTTAATAGATATTAATTTAGCCTTTATTTTAAATTGCTGTTTGATTTCAAAGTTAATATTTAGTAGTAGTAATAAAAATTTACATGATATTTATTATCATTTTACCCTTCAAAAATTGTCTTCTAACCAAGAAAAAAAATTTTTTTTAACTTTCTTCCTCTTCTTTCATGTCCACAATGACATCCCTTTTGGAAACTCAGAAGCCAGCCAAAGGTAAGATACTTGATTTATTATAAATGCTTGTGAAGATCTTATATGTGTATTTATAAGTACTGGTAATTTTCTTCTCAAAAATTTTTTCTGTCACTTTTGTAAAAGTAATGCAAGCTGTCAGCCTGTTCATAAATCCAAAATCATTTATTGGCATAGGAGGAACTGGAGGTTTATGGAAAAGCTGTATTTGTACTTTGACCAATTCTGGCCAGTTTCCTGGCAGCTATAACACAGATTCCTTTTGTGCTCTACTGTTCACCATGGATTGGCTCGAAACTGGTCGTTCCAGACTGTGGTCAGAACCGTGCTCGGCAGACTCATCCATGTTGCTCCTGAGACAGCTGGGGACACATTCTCAGGCCAACAGAAAGCAGTCCTGGCCCACAGCTTTGTCAGGCAAATGTGCTTTCATCTTAGATTTGAGCCCAGATTCTAAAGAAACTTCTGTGGAGCGCATCAGTATCTCCTAAGGAATTCATAGGTGTGCCAAAGTGGGCACAAGGACTGTATTTTTGAATTGACCATACTCTGCCATTACTTGGAACTTGTCAGGAAATTCAGATTTTTATCTAAGTTCTTAGAATTTTGTTTTTTGTTTTAAGAGTCTGTGGTTGAATTGTAATTCCAATCTCTATTATTGTTGCTAAAATATGTATAGGAATGGCTCTTTGGGACTGAATAATTTTTTAATAGTATAATGTGGCACTGGATTTCTTTATATTTATAAAATTCACTTTACTAGTTTGATCTCTTCTGTGTACAGGTATTGGATTATTTTTTGTTTTCTTATTTTTTTTGATGGAGCCAGAGACTGGAGATTGCAGTAAAGATGTGAGGAAGCATTACATGACCATTTAAAAACTATTCATGTTTTATTTAATTCAGTTTTGTCTTCATGTTTAGAGACAACATTTTGTTGACATAAAAAGTATAGAAGGACCAACATCACATTACTAACATAGTGGTTACTTCTAGGGAGAGGCATGCTTGGTGAATGGGAGACCTTTAATTTTTACTTTATGTTTCTGTGTTATTTGACTTTGTGTAGTGAATATGTGCTTCTTTACTGTTATTTGAAAATAAAGTTTTATTTTATTTTAAGGGAACAATATTTAGAAAGAAAAGGGCTTGTCCTTTAGGACATCCTTGGCTGAAGATTCTTATAATAATTGGAAGATTCCTATATAACAAAATTGCTTAAACTTAGAGACCATTCAGCATTGTGAGTAAATAAAAACTAAGTGTTCATTAGTTCCCAACTTTGTACCAGGCTGTGGCACTTTCACATAATTTGAGGAATACAGCTAATCCAACCTAATGATGGAGAGCCTAGTGATAAGCAGACCCCAGCTGAAAGGCTGGTTTCCAATCCCAGCTCCCTCACCTGCCAGCTACCAGATTCTTAATTTCTTTATACCTCAGTGTCCTGTGAACAGGGCCTAGCACCTGTATTGACTAGTGGTTTCTGTAATGGTAGCATTTCTACTGCAATTGAGAATTAGAAATGCAATTGTTAAAGAAATCCCTAAATTAAAAAAAGAAAGAAAAGGGGCGCCTGGGTGGCTCAGTCGGTTGAGCGTCCGACTTCGGCTCAGGTCACGATCTCGCGGTCCGTGGGTTCGTGCCCCGCGTCGGGCTCTGGGCTGATGGCTCGGAGCCTGGAGCCTGCTTCTGATTCTGTGTTTCCCTCTCTCTCTGCCCCTCCCCCGTTCATGCTGTGTCTCTCTCTGTCTGAAAAATAAATAAACGTTAAAAAAAGAAAGAAAAGGAAAAAAAAACCCAAACCCATAATGACTGAGAGAGGAGTGCCATTCTGAGCCTGCTCTCTGGTAAGTGCATGCATATGGGGATGGCACCTTTGAAGTGAGAGCTAAGCTTACAGAACAAGAAGCAGGATAGTTTCTACTTATCCTGATTAAGAACAGAATTAAATAAAATAAGAGATGAGAGTTGAAAGCTAGAACAGAAGAAACCTAATTTGAATTTCACATTTTATTCATCCTCACCATGCTGTAATGATTGTCACTATGGCTGACAAATGCAGTTTGAAAAGGACCCAAAATGCAGTTTGCCCCAACCCCAGTCCTTTGGGACCACCTTCCATATTCCTTTTTCTTTTCTTCCTCTCTCTGTTGGAGTATTGCTAACACAGCGAACCACCACTCTTGACAGATACAGGTCTAGCTTTGGAAAAATGTTGAGGGTCAGTAATGTACAACATAGTGCTTCAGCCGGTGAATGGCTTCTGGGCTCCAGGGCTCCTACCTCTTCCTGGGTCTTGCTAGTCATTGGGCTTCTCCTTGCCTTCTTGGCCTAGCATTCCCATCACTGCTCCCTCCCAGGGAACAAACACCTCCCTGTCTGCTGTTTTGCAGAAAGATGGGGGTGTTCTGATCATTCTCTGCTTTAAAGGTCTTTTTAACCAGTCATCCTGGCGGCTGCCCCCAGGGTGCTCTCATGCCCATTTACTTGTTCTCTTGGTGCTCTCCCAGAACTGCTCTTACCTTTGCAACCATCTTCTTCTGCAGTGTTTTGGCTCCGTTCTGCCCTACCCTGTCCCCCATCAGTCTCATTATAGCTATTTTTCAGAGAATCTCCATTTCTATCCAGACAGAAGCAAGCAGTCTAGCTTTCAAAAACTTGCTCTCCTTTCCCCTCTTCTTTCCCCTTTTGGCTCTTTCCCTTCTTTCGCTCCATCATTTTGAGTTAATTTCAAGTGGGAGGGGGATATAGGCATGCATACTTAATTTACGGTTTTAATCTAATTTCCTTTCTTTAAAAAATTTTTTTTTAACTTTTGGAACTTCGATCCAGGTAGTCTTGTGAGTTTACACAGATGCACTCTCCTGGAGGGACAGATAAAATATTTTAAAATACTGAAATCATGTCATCATACTCAAAAACAACATAATGTGGGGCGCCTGGGTGGCTCAGTCGGTTTGACATCTGACTCTTCATTTCAGCTCAGGTTGTGATCCCAAGGTCACTGAGCCCCTCATTGGGCTCTGCACTGATCTTGGAGACTGCTTAAGAGTGTCTCTCTCTCTCTCTCCCCCCCCCATCCCTCTCTCCCTCTCCCTCCCTCCCTCCCTCCCTTTCCCCTCTTCCCTTCCCCGTCCCCCCTTCTGCTCTCTCTCTCTCAAAAAAAATTGCTTCAAAAACAACATAATGTAACTTTAGGGACTAGCAGCAAGCTGGGGCTAATGCAGTGTTTACTGGACCTTGGGATCAGACACAGGTTCTCAGAAGTGATTAGAGGTTCACCTCTTATTAGATTAGATTAGAGGGGGCCCTGATGTATGGGTGGATGAGGACTGGAGAACTCATCATATGAAAACTGATTTGAGTGAGGCTCCAACATGAATGAAGTCTTAAGAAAAAGATTTTGGCCACCAACATTGAGCTGTCTGTGGAAATTAGAGGGCGTGGAGACATTGGACTTTGGAAAGACCAAAATCTGGGCTTCAGTATCTGGGAGTGGCCGTGTGACTAGTCATGTAAAGGTGGCCAGAGGGAGAGGAAAAAAACAAGCAACCACGTAAACCATAAAACACAAACTCCCTATTCAGGTGCACTTGCAAACTGACATATAAAGGCCCAAGAGGAAAACTGTTATCAAGAAGTGAGGCAGCCGACTCCCAAAATTGGAGAGTTTGAACTACAGGCTGAAATGATTTTAAAAACAATTACACTTAAAATCCTTAGAGACTTAATTATAAAACATGAAATCAAAAAAAGAAAAACCAATGAAAAAAAGTTAAAGATTGCTAAATAAATAAATAAATAAGGAAGCAAGCAAGCATATTTTGGAAAGTCGTAAATGTAAAAGATCCAAACAGAGCTGGTCTGTGATATCTCACCAGGTGGCATTAACCACTAACCATTTTCCAGTGTGTATTCTTACTAAGCTTTTCATCTGTATAGATTTTGGAACAAACATGGGACTGTGGTCCAGACTTTATAACTTTCACATTAATACATGAACATTTTCTTATCAGTGTTCTGCAACTAAAAGCTATGCAGTATTGTACGTGGGTGTGTTATAATTTTTCGATTCTGCTGTCTTGTAACATTTTCAACATGCTGTAGTAACCATCTTTACATCTTAATTCTTTTAAAATACCTGTATTTTCTCTGAGAAAACTAAAACTGTAGAGAATGTATAAAAGCATAAAGAGGACAGAGATCACTAATCTTATGCAGAAATAAATTTTATATGTGTAACTAGGTGTGTGTACATGTATATGTGTATATAATAACCACCATAAATATTGTTTTGTAACCTCCCCCTTTTCACTTAACATTGTGAAGTGTTTTCCATGTGAAATAAAGGTCTATATCATTTATAGAGTATTTGTTGTAAAACTGTACCATAAATAATTTAACTAACCTCCATTGTGAAGACGGTAAGTTATTTTTATTTCACTACTGTGAACAATGTTATCAATGTTACAACATTGTTATAGCATTATAAGTATATTAAGGGTTTATTCTTAGTACATACTATACTGTTTTTATTTTTCAACAGGTGTTTGCATATGATCATTGTTTCTGGTCCATGGATGAATCAGTCAGAGAAAAATATGCAGGTAAGTACAGCATCCTATTAACTACTTACAATATAGAAAAGGTGTTTTTATGTTTTTTCCATAAAGTATGACAGCATTATTTTTTGTATAACTTTAAAAACTATACAGAGAACTTCCTCCCGTCTTTGCTGTTTTTATATTAATCAGGAAATAGATTAACAAGGTGCTGTTCTTGGTATAAGACAATGAAGGTAGATTAATAGGGTACATGGTTGAAGTTATCACACGCATTCCCAGGCCTTACATGGGACCTGGAGTACACTAACCATTTAGATTCTCTTCGATGTCCGTGATGAGTCTAGTGAGGCAGCTTGATATAAGGAAAGATGAGCCAAGGAGAAAAGGAAACCCTTAGTTTAGTCCAGGCTCTGCTCCTACCTGCCTCTGTGACTAGTAAGTCACTTATGTTTCATTGTTTCATTTCTCTCTTTAATGGATTCTCTAAATTTGCTTGGAATTCTGTTATTTTCTTACTCTACTCAACGATGACTGTCTTAAGTTTAGAACTTGTCTACAAGTTTAGGACTACAGCGACAGCCTTCTAATTTCTTTTATTCCCAACTGCTTTTATGACACCTGTTTCTAAGCAGTATCTTTTAAATATTGTCATATTGTATTGGCTTTTGTCATGAGACAGAGTAGTATTACAGCTGGTTCAAAAACTTAAGGTTAGTTTAGTATAGCTGGCCTGACAGATTACTTACAGATTGCTTCTGTATTAGAAATAAGAGGATGATATGCTAATCTGGGAAATTAACTAGGAAGTGGGGCATATTGGAATGCTATTTTTAGCATTCTAACAAACATACTTTCTATGTAAGTATATATATAAGTATATAACAAACTGGATGCATAACAGCATCCAGGTCTTTCATATTTCATATTATATTCAAGACTCAAAGAGAGGCTGAATGATTTTGTTTGATTATTGACATACTTAATTTAGCCTGTGGAAGAGAATTTGAACCTATTATTTTTGTCCATGATTGAAAGCTAGAAGAAATTTTCAAGATCTTCTCTCTTCTAGCTGGTATGTATTGTAGGCCCTATAATTAAAAATTATCATTGAAGAAAAGGAGAGGAGATTGATATATATAATTGTTTAATTCAGGTTTACTGAGGTTCCAAATATAAACTTTGGATATTTTTAATCATCGTTTACAAAATTAGCAGTTCATTAGCTTTTTGCATTGCAGAGGATTTTTGGCCAGTGTTTATTAATTCAAGTTCATATTATCCAGGAACTTTTTACTCATTTCCTATCCTGGGCTAACTAGAAATACTTGAAAGACATAAGCCTTTGGACACCTTCATCAAGTCCTAAAATCTTGTTTGGAGATCTACAACTTGAAAAAGTGCATTTTTGAGGGGGTTGTTTTTAGTTTTTAAAAAGTTCTTCATATGTAGTTAAAATATCCTTTCTTATTCTTTTTCTCTCTTTCAGGTCAAGATGATGTTTTCAAGTGCCTTGGGGAGAATATCCTTCAGAATGCGTTTGATGGTTACAATGCATGTATCTTTGCCTATGGACAGACTGGTAATGTTAAATAATATATACTTTTTTAAGCTTTAAAGACCGTAACAGAGAAAGTAACAAAGAGAATACATATTGTTAGCATCTTATCAGTTACAATTGATAAGGAACATTTTGAATTCTGTACTTCTATGGTTAACAGGAAAGAAAATCTATATAAAGTGAAGGAGTCACTCTTATAAGGGTATGTTGCATAGGTTGTCCAGTTGAAAACTAGTCTTTGTGGAAGAATGGTTCTGGGAGCGCCTGGGTGGCTCAGTCATTTGAGCGCCCGACTCTTGGTTTCGGCTCAGGTCATGATCTTATGTGAGATCAAGCTCCATGTTGGGCTCTACACTAACAGCATGGAACTGGCTTGGGATTCTTTCTCTCCCTCTCTCTCTGCCCCTCCCCCACTTTCTCTCTCTCTCTCAAAATAAATAAATAAACATTAAAAAAATTAGAATGGTTGTGATATTTTTAAGAGCCAGTATATGATGTGGTTAAAAGAGCACAGATTCTGAGCCAGGGTAGCCCAGCTCCAGCCCAGCTCCTATGAAACTTCACCTCAGTTTTCTTATCTGTAAAATGTTGGTAAGTGTAAGCCTTCCTTATAGGGTTGTCACAATTAGTTAACATCAAAAACTTACAGAAAAAGCCTGGTACTTAAGAAGTGGTGTATTGGTTTGAGATATTATGACAATGGTAAATGTCAAGTGATAAAAGCAGCAATTTGTAGAATTAAAAATATGTTTATAAAAGCATTGCTACTAAAGAAGGAAAAAGAGTTATACTTAAGTTAGGACTATACATGATTTAATGTTTTCCTTTCTATTTTCCTGTGTTTTCTAAATTTTCTTTAATGAATATGTATTTTTGGTACAATGGAGAAAATAATTTTATAGTAGAGAAAGAAGATTACTCTGGTTTTTACACTGTTGCCAAAGGGTAGTAAGTTAATTTGCTCTGGGGCCTATAGGGATAATGTGTATTTTTTGTGCTATGATTAGTGGTTGGGAACAGTCACAGTAGTATTCATCATATGGATCTTCCCAGTTAATTTTAGAAAACTAGTTAGACCTCACTTTTTTTCAGTTGTTTTAGGTAATTTTTTTAAAGTATGAAGATGGTTAAATTATGTTTTTATTTTCTTCCTAAAAGGTGCTTATTTTATTTATTTTGAAAGAGAGAAAGCGTGCATGCGTAGGGCAGTGGGGGCCGAGAGAGAGGGAGAGAGAGAATCCTAAGCAGGCTCCATGCTGTCAGCTTGAAGCCTGAGGCAGGGCTCAGTCCCACGAGCTGTGAGATCACTACCTGAACCGAAATCAAGAGTTGGATGCTCAACCAGCTGAGCCACCCAGGCTCCCCAAAAGTGTTTACTTTAGATTTTACATGTGTAATAGGAAAGCTTCCATATTTGGTTAGTCTCATCATTATACTTGGTATATTTCTTATTTTATTTTGGGCATTTTACTAAGTGCTATAATTTATTATGAGCAATGGAATGGGAGTTATGTATTTAAACTTCTCAGAGACAGTAATAACTATGATTTCCACTTTATAGGATCTGGAAAATCTTATACCATGATGGGCACAGCCGACCAACCTGGATTAATTCCAAGACTTTGCAGTGGACTCTTTGAACGAACTCAGAAAGAGGAAAATGAAGAGCAGAGTTTTAAAGTAGAAGTGTCCTATATGGAAATTTATAATGAAAAAGTTAGAGACCTTCTTGATCCCAAAGGGTAAAGGACTTTGAAACTTTAATGTTATAGCATTAAGGACTAAAACAGACTTCTAAATTGACTTAAGTGAATTTTTTTATATTGAACTCTGGCAGAGTTCTTTGTGCTTTTATCTGTTTATCTAGTTATTGTCCTTGTGACTGTGTTTTCAGTCACATTGAGCAGCTTCCTGCAGTCAATTCTGGCTTTTGAGTTTAGGGCTGAGTTGGGGAGGGAAGTATTGTTGAGCCACATGTATTTGCCTCATACTGCCTTTTTTCACATACATCCAAAGCCACAAACAAAAAATACGCAATGAAAATTAAGTTGCTTAGTATCATGAGGGACTGGTATCCTTAATCAAGTGGAGTTTCTTTCTTTCTTTTCTTTCTTTTATAAAAGGCCAAGAAATTTCAGGTTATTAGCCATTTTTTCTTTGCTTGCTGAGAAGGGCATAATCAGAGATTTGAACCCTGGACTTTAGGATAGTTAATTTTAAAGATCCCCAGAGAAAAAGAATGTTCCATTTTATGGCATAGACTTTGAAAGAGAAGTGGTTTGAAAGTATTAGAAAGCCTTAGAAAATGCTGTTCTCACTCTGCAGTCATAACTGAACCTAATGAGGAAGATAAGTATCTGAGGAAATCTGTCCATTGCACAGTTTTCTGAGTCAGATTTTAAGGAAGTGCAACAATGGTGAAAAAGAAACAGATAATAACCACAGCCTGTGGTTTATAGATGTAAGAACAGTGTTTATAAGGTCAAAGAGCCACATGAACTGAGGCTTAGAATGTGGAGTTAAAAGGGGATGCATAATTATCCTTGGATGAAGAAGATGATCAAAAAAAGGTGGTCTTAGAAGCAGTGAATCATAGTGATGCTCAATCGTAAGAAAACGTGTCAATCCCTCACTGGTATCTGTTTTCTTTGTCAAAGGTAATGATCTTCAGTCCTTTTACAATGACATTCAATTGGCACTTAGTGTTTCTCTGTAAAACTTAACATTTAGGCACGCCTGAGTGGCTCAGTTGGTTAAGTGTGTGACATCGGCTCAGGTCATGATCTCACAGTTCATGAGTTCGAGCCCCGTGTCGGGCTCTGTGCTGACAGCTCAGAGCCTAGAGCCTGCTTTGGATTCTGTGTCTCCCTCTCTCTCTGCCCCTCCCCCAGTCATTCATTCTCTCTCTCTCTCTCTCTCTCTCTCTCTCTCTCTCTCTCTCTCAAAAATAAATAAACATTAAAGAAAAAAAAACCTTAACATTTATTGAATGATCATTATTACATGCCGAGCACTAGGCAAATTGTAAAGGAAGATCTCACAGTGTGGACAGAATGAGAGTTTTGGAAACAAGTAATTGTAATACAGTGCAGTGATGCTTTTAAATTATGAAGGAGGCTTATATAAAATAGGTGAGGGGAAAGAGGGACTGAGGAGAAGGGAAGAGTCCACGAAGAGAACTGGATGATTTTTGTGCTGAGTAGCAGTTTGTCCACTGAGAAGTTAGGTGAGAACCATTCAGGCATAGGGGACAGCCTATGCTAAAAGAATGGAGGTATAAGACATCACTTGCTTGGAGAGTGACCCCACTGTCCAGGGTGGCTGGAGGACCCTGAGCATGGCTGGAGGGCACTGAGCATGAAAGTCTAAACAGGGAACCAAAGGAGGCCAGAGGTAGGAAGTTTCTAGCTTAAGTACCCACATCTTGCTGAATACTGTGTCCTTGTACTTTTTCTGCATCTTCACCTCAGTGAAGAGCATCACTTTCTTTGAGATCCCAAAGTTCTTCTTGCCAGGAATTCTTAGCTGACTTTGTAGTCCACATTGCTTGTGTGCAATAGTTCCAACTTTTATCCACAGTTTGCCTGGAGTCTTTAATAATTTCTTATCTTTGTCTTGTATATAGTTAGTATTTAACAGCATGGGCTTGGGGTTCACATAGCTCTGCATGTGGGTCCCTCTAATTGTTACCTATTAAGCAAATTTAATATGCTTTCTAGGCCTCATTTGTACAGAGGGGATGATAATATTACATAATATTGCAGAGGGCTGTTGTGAAGATTGGCTGGGATGATACACCTGAGGTCTTAGAACAGTTACATAGTAAGTGCTCAGTTAGCTGCTGTTGTCTCCTCCATGAAAGTTTCTTGAGGATTTTTGTAATGTTTCTGAAGAGTTGAAGTGAATAGAATTAAAAACTCTAAAAGTGATCCCTTTTCAGTCAAAGACTGTCTGAGAGAACTTAGTTTTTTAAATCAAGTACTGATTTTATGAATTCAGTATCTACTGTGTGTAATGATATAATTATGTTGTTTTATACTCAGGAGGTAATACAGTACACATTATCTTTAAAAGAAAAGAAAAATTAAAGGAAAAAGTTATAGTATATCTTGAGATCAGAATTAAGTCAAATATTTGTTCTATATTTACTTCATGTACAGTTCTATAGTGGTAAGTGAAATTTTTGGTGGTTGATCCTAGGGTGCTAGAGGATTCCAAATCATTAGAAAATCAGTACATAAAATAAGAATCACTTGTAATCTCACCAGCAACAAATATTCTTTTTTTCATTGTAATGTTTATATTTAAAAAAATTTTTAATGTTTATTTTTGAGAGGTGGGGGAGGGGCAGAGGGGGGCGGGGACACAGAATTCGAAGCAGGCTCCAGGCTGTGTGCTGTGAGCACAGAGCCTGATGAAGAGCTGGAATCCATGAACTGTGAGATCATGACCTGAGCCGAAGTCAGACGCTTAACTTCCTGAGCCACTCAGGTGCCCCATTGTATTGTTTATATTTTTTAAGGAGCTTTTTTGAGAGAGAATTCATGTTCTATACAATCATCAACAAATATTTTTAATGTTTTTTGGTTGATGTATTAAGAATGCTGTATGTTCTAGGTTTTGGCAGATTCCCCTTACGGGGTTTATTAGTTCTTTCTTTTAAGTGGTATTTATTTATTTTTTAATCATGAATAAGTATTTAATTATACTGAATCCTTTTCACTACATTTATTGAAATGATTGTGTTTTGTTCCCCATTTAGTCTATCAGTCTAGTGTGATAATGGGCATGAATCAGTGTTAAAACAACCTAGCAGCCCTGGGATCAGCCTAATGTTACATTTTTAAATCATGATTAAATTCAGTGTATTGGCTTGTTTGTTTTTATTCATGACTGAGATTGGTCTGAGCTTTCTTGCACAGTTAACATTTATTGAGTTCTGTTCTTTGTACCACTTTCTGTGAAATGACAAGTAGATTGTTTGTATTTATTTGACTCTGCATTCTTTGTGGTAGGAAATAGACATCCCACAGTGTACCCTTTTGAGTGATGTGATATTTTACCACATTATGAAGTTTTTCTTACCAGTCAAGATTTTAAATTCTGGTTTAGATTCTTCTTGAATCAAGTTAGTTGGTTCTTTTTACTTGGGATCTTTATTGAATTCAGTGTATATTTTTATGGAGGACGATTGAGTCCTTTTAAAAACATGTTATTGTTTTAAAATTCTTTCTTTTTAATGAGCAGAAGTCGTCAAACGTTAAAAGTCAGAGAGCACAGTGTGTTGGGACCCTATGTCGATGGACTTTCTAAACTGGCTGTCACAAGCTACAAGGTAATAACATCCTTTATGTAAACTGCTTACAGTCACTGTAGCAAATTACTTCTTGTTTAAATTGTGATGATGATTTTTCTTGAAATTAAAAAAAATTACAGTAGTATTACTTAAAAGCTACTTTTTACAAAAATCTGTCTTGAAAAGCTATTTATGGCTATTAGGACAGTTTAATTTTGAGAGAAGGTTATACACATTTGCCAAGCATACCTGGTCATCTGTTGTGAGATACATATTTTTTCATATTTTATGAACTCTAAAATTGTGATATTCTTTATGGTTACATCTTAAAATTATAAATGGCAGCATTTTTCTTCCCTAGCAGTACATAAAATAATGAAGTTGCTTATGATTTCATTGATTTAGTGAAATAAAATATATGAATTGGGTAGTTGAAATTCAAAGTCTGTTTCTAATTTGAGAGGATCACGCATTGGTCTTTTATTCTCTTCATTTTCCAACTTCACACTTCTGCTTTGTGTGGATCCATCAGGCTTTGCGCGTTGGGGAAATGGGGGTGGAGTGAGATGCTGTGATGTCATGTACCTCGGATTAAGAGTCACAGAATATTGATCTGGTGATACTTAATCCTATTGCGTGACTCTTGTATGACTTTGGATTCATCTACCTCACTAAAAGCCTCTTTGTCCCAAGTTATAAAATGGAAATTAGTTGTATTGTCTTGAGTATGTTATGAGGTAGGCCCATTTGGTTTTTTTTGTTCTTTAATCAGTTCTGTCATTTGGTCAGTGATACTTCCTTTAGTAGGTGTTAGTTACTTCATTTGGTTAACATCTATTGAACATCTATCATGTGCCAGACATTGTACTAGGTGCTGAGGATATAAAAAATGAATGAGATGGTCCATCCCCTCAAGATACTTATAGATGTTATTATAAAAGTATTCTGAAACAACATGACTAAGAGCAATGAGAAATTCTTGTCTGGGATTAGTAGTTTGGAGGAGGGGGATACCTAACTTAAATGAATATGTAGGTGTCTGGGGAGGGTGGAGTCTAGGAAGACTTCCTGGAGGAGATCAAATGAGATAATGCATGTGAAAAGTCTTTGAGAAACCTAGGGTATTAACGTTAGTAAGTATTGTTATTTTAATAATGATTATTTGAGGACTTATTATACAACACTGGAGAGAGATCAAGATGTTTTTGAATGCTCAGAGGAGATTGGAAAGTGACAAGAGACATTTTGCTTGTTTAAAAATTTTAAAGGCTCAGGGCACCTGGGTGGCTCAGCCAGTTGAACTTCTGACTTTGGCTCAGGTCATGATCTCATGGTTCATGAGTTTGAGCCTCACATCAGGCTCGCTACTGTCAGCCTGTCAGTGGAGAGCCCACTTAAGATCCTCTATCCCCTTCTCTTTCTGGCCTTCCCCCGCTTGTGTGCACGTGCTCTCTCTCTGTAGAAAAAAAAGGACTCAATACAGAGTTTATGCATGAGACAACAAATTAGAGGTCAATGAATAAGTGTAGGTTAAATAGGGTGAAGCTTTTACATTAAGTCTCAGGATGGTCAGATTTAATAGATCTAAAACATTTTGAATTTTTCTTTTTGTGTTGAATTTTCCATTTTGGTGCTTACTTAAACTTTTCTTTATAGTTAATGTTTCTACTTTGAGGCTTTTTATTTGTCAGATACAATTTTTCCTTAAACATTATTCTTTTTCATTGCTATGGCAAAATAGAAAATTATGATTTTCAAAGTTTTTTATATATATGTGTCAGGATTATGTTGGCTGCAAGTAACAGGAAAATATAATAGGATTTAAGTTCTTTAGAATGTGAATTGTTATCTATTTTGTTCATTATTTTCAGTATTCAAAATGCACTAGCATCTAATAGGTGACTTCAATATATATTTAAATGAATAAATGAAAGAATGAATGGTGAGAGGGCTGATATAGTGGCTCCAAGATGCTGTTAGGGACCTAGATTCCTTCCAGCTCTCCACATGGAGCCAGCTCTGTAGTAATACCCTTATTCTCATAGTTCAAAATCTTAGCTCTTAGAACCAAGATGTGACAGCATGCCTACTCCCTTTAAGGAGAATTCCCAGATGACTTTACATCTCATTCACTAAAACTTAGTCCTATGGCCAGACTGAGCTGCAAGGGCATCTGGGAAATATAGTCTCTTAGTTCCACGGCAAGGTGCTTAGCTAAAATTTGGGTTCCTTTACTAGAAAGAAAAGGAGATGGGGTAAGAGGAGACAACTAGTCAACTCTTTCATACATACCATCTTTCTTGTTCCTCATTAAAATTCTTGTAAGGTAAATCATATTATAGCTCTGTACTGTTATTTATGAAACTAGAATTCAGTTTGGTTAAGTAACTATTTTTAGAGCTTGTAACATTTAAAAAAATGAAGATCCCATCCCATGATCTTTCAAGTGCATCTTGCTGTCTCCTTTTAGCAGTAATGGCAATGAAGTAGTAAATCTGTGCAGACATTCATTTCTTGATGTCTCAGTTTTCAGAAACAGGTCTGGTATAATACACACTAACATGGGTGATGCAGCACTGCTATGCCTGTGTGAAGGGTTTAGAATCATTTTTGTTTGTTGCTTATTCATATGATCTAATTTAACAGTTGTCTTCTGTTGCTTCTGTCATTAAAGAAACTAAATTTTTTGTTTAGATTAGATGAGGGGTGGCATCGTATGTTTGTCCATCTTGTGGGTCTCCACCCGTGGCTTCTAAACTTTCCTAATTCTCAAAGCTGCTACTTTATTTGGCATCTACAGAAAATAAATGTGGTGTTTTTTTTTTTTTTTTTTTAGTTTTCAGAGACAGCATTGGCTATTTTACTCTGTTGGGCTTAATGTTCACTGAAAAACAAAGTGTAGATGTGTAAACTCCAAATGTGGTTGTCTGAGTAGTGATACTTGTAATGCATTTCATAGGATAGCAGGGTTTTATTTGACAATGCAATGTGTATCTATGACTTGTTTCCACTTAGGATATTGAGTCTTTGATGTCTGAGGGTAACAAGTCTCGTACAGTTGCTGCCACGAACATGAATGAGGAGAGCAGTCGATCCCATGCAGTCTTCAAAATCACCCTTACCCATACTTTATATGATGTGAAGTCTGGGGTAGGTATTCAGATGCCTGACCTTTTTGTTTGTTTGTTTGTTTAATATTTTAAAAGTGGATCATGATTTATCTTACTCTATTTCTTCAAGTGTCATATAACTTAGAATCTTAGCTAGACATGGGTATGAATTAGGAGTCAGCAAGAAACAGAAGCCACTGTAGATTAACAGAAAGGGATTTAACAGAGGGAATTGGGTGATTACAGCGTTGTTAGAACACCTGAGGGGGAGTGGGCTCTAGAGTAAATCTCTAGGAATAATCACACAGATCTCCCCCATCAAGGATGAGACTACCTCTGAGGCTACCACCAGGGCTGTGAGATCCAGGCATGCTCAGTAGCTGTGATCTAGGCCATAGGAGTTAATGAAGCTGCCTCTTAGTGACCTGGAAGCTGGAGAATGTAAGCTGAGACACTTGTAGAAAACCTCATATTTCCGTGATCCTGCTTGCCAGCAGAAAACAGCCAAAACAGTCTGGGGGATGACCTCTACTTTACTTCTCCTTTCCAAATCTGAAGCACATGTATCTGCTTGACAGAACCTAAGTCACATCATGAACCCTGGCTGTAAGGGAATCTGAAAAATGTAGTTTTTAGCCCCATCCTGTCCAACTAAAGGAACGTGGAACAGAAGTTAAACATGCTGATGGTTCACGGTCTCTGCCACAGAATTTTTTGAGCTTTAAACTTTGGTGGCTGACTGCAGAAGCTAATGTTAACTCTAGCTAATTTAGTAGAGATTCTTTTGAAATGTTCTCTTCTGCTAAACAGCTAAGTATTAGAAGGAATAAACTATACTGGGGAAATTGTACTATAAAAGTATCAGATTTGTAGAGTAATGTTTTGAATACTTGGTTTTGAAGCTTATGAAGAGTAAACAGAGCCAGAAATGTATATGCTTCCACCATACTGAAACTTCTTGGTTTACTACTTACTTTTTATGTGAATATTTGCATATTTTATTATGATGCCTTACCCCCCACCCCAGCAAATCAGTTTCAAATGCCAGAAGCTAAAATAATCATGCTGGCAAAATGCTAGATTTTGGTAAGATTTTCATTTGCTGAAAGCATATTTTTCTTTTTTTTGCCATCACAGAAAGATTAGTGTAACAACAAAGAGTTCTTTGTTTTCTGTTTCCTTTTCAGCATAAAACAAAAAACATACTGATGACTTTTTTTTTAAACCAAAAGTACTTTTGATTTGGGAAGCCAAATATCCTTTTGTTAGCAACATAGTTTATTTATGGAAATAAATATAAATGTGTATATTAAAGAAAAGTTTAAAAAAATAATTCAGTCTGGGGGGTGCCTGGGTGGCTCAGTCAGTTAAGCATCTGACTTCGGCTCAGGTCATGATCTCACGGTTTGTGAGTTTGAGCCCCACATCAGGCTCTGTGCTGACAGCTCAGAGCCTGGAGCCTGCTTCCAATTCTGTGTCTCCCTCTCTCTCTGCCCTTCTCTTGCTCTGACTCTCTCCCTCTCAAAAGTAAATAAACATTAAAAAAAAAAAAAGATCCAGTCTGTAGATTTGGGCATTGCTTTCCCACATTTCTTGTATTTCTGCTGAAGTATAAAATATGTGTTATGTGTGTGATTACATTACAGAACATTTTTGATAAAGGACATATCAATATATGTGTATATATATAATAACTAGAAAAATATGTAAGTTTATACTTGAAACTATGAAGTAAGGGAATTATTATATATAAATAATATGAAAAACTTAAGCAAGTGTTGGGTTTTTGAGAGACCCCATTATATAAAATTTTAATTTTTTTTTTTTTTACATCAGTAAGAATTGCAAATATTTTCCTTCAGGGTTATTGGTAAATATTTGTGAAATTTTAAACAACTTTATGTCATTAAAATTTATATTTTACAAGTGCTGTTATATGAAAATTTTATTGGGCTCCCTTCAAATATCCCATTTTGGGGGCACTATTTTTCTGAGGCAGCTTTCACTCTTGTCTGAATTAGTAAAGCCATGAATATTTTGTGTGTATCTATCTACTACTAGACTGGACAGTTCTCTTACTGTTTTATGTGAGCACAAGATAATTTTGAAATAACAGTGAATGTTTTAATAAAGGATTTAGATAATAAAATCATTCGGTAGAGATGTAGCATTTTCTGTATTCTTTAACTGTTTATAAGTGTTTGTTGATTTACTTTGTAGACATCTGGAGAGAAAGTGGGCAAACTGAGCTTGGTTGACTTAGCTGGCAGTGAGCGAGCAACGAAAACTGGAGCTGCAGGGGACAGGTTGAAGGAGGGGAGCAACATCAACAAGTAAGTTTTCCAGAAGCTTACTTTTATTACTTTACTGACTTAAGAGCCAAATGGGGAACTTCTGTGGTTATTAAAAGAATAAGGTTCTGGAATTATTGAGGCTATATTGAATAAATAATTGAGAATTTTTTCATATATATATACTTTTTTCAAATATATATCTATATTTATATAGACATAGATATTTATGGGCCCAAGCATATTTTATGTTTTGTTGAGATGTCTGATGGGGCTGAAGAGCACAGTCAAGTCAGAGGTTTCTCAAGAGCAGCCCTACTGAGATTTGGAGTGATTCTTTGTCCCAGGGACTGTTCTTTTGTGTTGTAGGATGTTTAGCAGCATCCCTGGCCTTACTCACTAGATGGCAGTAGTACCTGCCACCTCTCTTCTCCCACCCCCAGTTGTAACAACCCAAACATATCTGTGGACATTGCCAGCTGCTCCCTGTTTGGGGCACAGTAGCCCTCCACGGGAGAACCACTGGTCTAAGCTATGGAAAAGCTGTTGAGACATCTCAGCCTGGGTGTCACGGTCTGAGCAAACATCAACCTGTGTACTAGCCACGTTGAGCTTTTCCTTTTATGACTGTTGTGGTGCTTATTTATACCAAGAAGCCAGGGTTTTATAAAGTAATATTTTGTGTACCAATTCCTTTAAATGGTTATATTTTCTACCTCAAGCTAAATTATTAGCTCCTGTGGGCAGGAATCCAGAAGGAAACACAGTGAGAGTCACTTACTGGAGATCATAAAAGACCATCATCCAGATGCTATGTTGTTATTATATTATTGAATGGTGATATATATGAATGATATTGTGTGTGATATATTTATAGATATATATGACATATAGATAGATAGATATACTGACACACATATATAAATGTTTTTGCCTTATACTAAGTTTTAATTAATTGTATTGTGTTTGTGGCTTCCTTTCTTAAATATATGTGGTGTTTGTATCTTATCTTAACCTAAAGGTTTACAGCTCATGCTGCTATTTACAAAAATGAAAAAAAATAACAGAGCTAAGCAATTTAATTGCTTGCAGTAGTATTAGAAGGATATTAGCTTTTAGAGTTCATGGGTTTTTAAACTGAGCAGCAAAATGCTGATGGCAGTGCTGTTCTAATGCAGGTACAAGGCATCTTGATGTTCGGTTTTGTGCTAAAATATGATACTTAATATACTCAGTTTTTTATGGTTATTCCGGTTTGTTGCACCATGCAGGTCCCTCACGACCCTCGGTCTCGTTATCTCAGCCCTAGCAGATCAGAGTGCTGGCAAAAACAAGAATAAATTTGTTCCATATCGTGACTCAGTTCTCACTTGGCTGCTCAAAGTAAGCTCCCTACCACCCCACCCCCATCCTTTCTGGCGTACTCTTAGTGGTTGGTAGAAAGGAAGAGAAGAGAAGAGTAGATTGTTAATTCCTCCCAATTACCATTTCTTCTAATAATGTTCAAGTTTAAACTCTTACATGATAATAGTTTCAGTAGATTAAGCACCTGATTCATCAGAATCTGGAAGCAATGGGATTTAGGGCACACTGAATCACACAGTTGCCTCTGAGATTTTGGGGTGTAGCAGAAGGACCTCCTGCTAATCTGATAGCTGAGTGAGTCATAGGAAAGGATTTCCACTGTCTTATGGACTCAGCTGGACTACTCTGTCTTTCTCACAGACTCCTTTTGTTTGACTGACATTTTGGACCTTGTTTTTCTGTTTAACATCAAGACTACTCATGATCATTTTAATTTACTTTCATCTTAGGTGTTTAGTTTAAGGATACAGAGTAGAGCACACAGTCATTAATTTGTTAATTGACTTAGTATGTGTAAGATAGATGGAAATGAGAAAGAAAAAAGACTATGGAGTGCTATGAGGAGAATGTAAAGAAATGTAAGACCCTCCTCCCTCTATAATAGCTCAGGATCTAGTAAGGGAGATAAGATGTGTACACAAAATATTATAAAAGAGTCAGTGATTCCATAAGAGAGATAGTAAGGACATGTAATAGGTGTTTGGTGAAGAGAGAGGCTATTTCCAGGTCTCTTCTCGTCTTCAAGTTTCCCTGTAGTCTCTTTTTTTTTTTTTTTAAAGTTTATTTATTTTGAGAGAGAGAGAGAGAGAATAAGCAGGGGAGGGGAACATAGAGATGGAGAGAGAGAATCCCAAGTAGGCTTTATGCTGCCAGCGCAGAGCCTGACACGGAGCTCAATCTCAGGAACCATGAGATCATGATTTGAGCCAAAATCAAGAGTGAGACACTTAACCGACTGAGCCACCTAGGCAGGCGCCCCTCCCTGTAGTCCTCTTGGAGGTGTCGTGGTGAATTGGCTATGGGACTGGGAGCTAGAGGATTGAAAATCCAGTGACAGTTTAACTCTGTATAGAGTTACCAACCTAGAACAAAATATTTTACCTAATACTTTTTTTTCTATTTTTTTTAAATAAAGAAATAATTTTATGAGCTCTGTTTAGTTTTGTGATAGGTTATTCTGTCACTGATCAAGACTTTATTGAACACCTGTTGCTCACTGTGCTAGGGGTTGAGAATATAACACTTAGTATAGGACACAACTCCTTTTTTTGGCTGTTTTAAAATTTTATTTTATTTTTTATTTTAATTCCAGTGTAGTTAACATACAATGTTACATTAGTTTCAGGTGTACAATATAGTGATTCAACAATTCCATACATCACCCAGTGCTCATCACGACAAGTGCACCTCCTAATCCCCATACCATAATTCACCTCCCCACCCCTGTAATCATCAGTTTGTTCTTTATAGTTATGAGTCAGCTTCTTGGTTTGTCTCCCTCTCTCTCTTTTGTTGTTCCCTTTGCTTGTTTGTTTTGTTTCTTAAATTCCACATATGAGTGAGATCATGCAATATTTGTCTTTCCCTGACTGACTTATTTTTGCTTAGTATTATTCTCTGTAGCTCTATCCATGTCATTGCAAATGGCAAGATTTCATTCCTTTTCATGGCTGAATAATATTCCATTGTGTGTATATACCACTTCTTTATCGATTCATCAGTTGATGGACACTTGGGCTGCTTTTGTAATTTGGCTATTGTAAAAAGTACTGCTATAAACACTGGGGTGCATGTATCCTTTTACATTAGTGTTTTTGTATTGTTTGGGTACATACCCAGCAGTGGGATTACTAGATTTTAGGGTACTTCTATTTTTAACTTTTTGAGGAACCTCCATACTTTTTCCAGAGTTTCTGCACCATTTTACTTTCCACGAACAGTGCAAGAGGGTTCCTTTTTTTCCACATCCTCTCCAGCACTTATTATTTTTGTGTGTTTTTTATTTTAGCCATTCTGAGAGGTATGAAGTAATTTTAATTTGCATTTCCCTGATGATGAGTGATGTTGAGCACTTTTCATGTGTCTGTTGGCCATCTGGATGTCTTCTTTGGAGAAATGTCTGTTCATGTCTTCTGCCCATTTTCTAATTGGATTGTTCATTATTTATTTTTTTGGTGTTGATTTGCGTAAATTCTTTGTATATTTTGGATACTAACTCTTTATCACGTAAGTCATTTGCAAATAATCTTCTTTCATTCAGTAGGTTGCCTTTCAGTTTCATTTACTGTTTCCTTCACTGTGCAGAAGCTTTTTATTTTGAAGTAGTCCTAATAGTTTATTTTTGCTTTTATTTCCCTTGCCTCCGGAGATATATCTAGACAAATGTTGCTATAGCCAATGTCGCAGACATTTCTGTGCTCTCTTCTAGGATTTTGTTTTAAATTTTTTTAACGTTTATTTATTTTTGAGAGAGAGAGAGAGCGGGGGAGGGGCAGAGAGACAGAGGGATACATAGAATCTGAAGCAGGCTCCAGGCTCCAAGCTGTCAGCACAGAGCCCAATTTGGGGTTCAAACCCACAAACCATGATATCATGACCTGAGCTGAAGTCAGACTCTTAACCGACTGAGCCACCCAGGTGCCCCTCTTCTAGGATTTTTTATGGTTTCTCCTCAATTAAAGGTGTTTTTAATCCATTTTGAATTTATTTTTGTGGGTGGTGTAAGATAAGTGGTCCAGTTTCATTCTGGACCACTCAGTACATTCATTCAAATGTAGCTGACACCCTTTTTTGAAGAGACTTTCTTTTTCCCATTGGATATTCTTTCCTGCTTTGTCGAAGATAAATTGACCATGTAATTGTGGGTTTATTTTTGGGTTTTCTGTTCCGCCTCATTGATCTATATGTCTGTTTTTGTGCCAGTACCATTACATTTTGATTTCTCCAGCCTTGTAATATAACTTGAAATTTGGAATTGTTTTCCAAAATTGCTGTGACTATTCAGGGTCTTTTGTGGTTCCATACAAATTTTAGGATTTTTTCTTACAGTTCTGTGAAAAACGCTATTAGTATTTTGATAGGGACTGCATTAAATGTGTAGACTGCTTTGGGTAGTATGGACATTTTAACAATATTTGTTATTCCAAGGTGACACAACTTTTGACTTATCTATAATATGTTTATAAAGGAAGCTGGGTTTTCTTCTATTTTCTACTCTCTCAAAAGGTTAGTGGTATTCATCTTTACTTTCTAGAACTCTGCACACCATTTGAGCATGCTTCATTAAGTGAAACTGGCCACAGTGTAAAAAATCAGGTAGATTACTTCCATTGGCCAAAATGCAAAAAAAAAAAAAAAAAAAAAAAAATAGAAATTTAAAACAAAAGAATAAACAAACAAAATTTGATAATTAAAAAACACTTGTAGATAGGTCTTGAATTTAAGGGGTATTACAAAACATTAATCATGCTGGTCATCAGTAATTAACCTTGAAATCTCATGTGTTTAATTTCCAGGAGACATTTTGATAAGATACTCATTTATTCCTCAGACTTTCCCACAGAAACGTTTCCTGATAATTCATGATTATTCCCTGGATGTGCCTGATTTAAAAGACATAATATTCATTGTCCTGTTTCAGTGTTACTACCTCAGTCCATTTAAACAAACACTAGGAAATATCTTTTATTAAATTAATTCACAGAATTAAAATAGCCAGTGTAATTATTGAGTGTCCATTCCATAGGTTGGAGGCCAGAAGAATCAATTACTTTGCAAAGTGCTTCATACACATGATCTCATTTACTTCTCTGAAAGCAAATGGTAATGTTCCCATGTTACAGTGGGACAGTGGTCGCAGAAATAAGATTAGGGCTGACTTCGCTGCCCATCTTCTCTTGCCTAGGCTATGTAGTGTACATCCTGTCAAAGGTTACTTTTTGTTAGAAGGAGAAACACTTTACTTTTACCACATGTTGATAGAAATTCATGAAAATACTTGAAGAGCAAAACTAAATATTTTCGAAAACTCACTTTATCTTCTGTTCAATAAAATTAGGTTGTAATTATAACATCCGTGTGTCAGTTCTTAGGCTAAAAAAATGAAGTTTTCTTGTCATGTTTTTTACTTGAAAACTATGTGACCTTCTTTGTCATGTGTAACTTTTGCAGCAAGATCACAAGTGGGGCATTTTTGCAAAACTTATTCCGAGGTTTAAACAGTTTTCCCAAAGGCCTCTCAGAATCCATTGATACATAAATCAGTCTCCTTTGAAGTAGCTTTTATGTCCTTTTTGCTCTGTCCTTCTTTAATTCTAAATTAGTCTAACTCTCCCTGACCCTTGTTCGACTTCGTATGATTCTAGTATTCTCCAACATAGCTATCATTGAACTCATAAAATTGCTCAGCCTTTATCAGATTTGCAGTTTCTTTTAAAAGTGTTTTTGCATTGTATTTGCATTATAATTGTGTTATGCTCTTGATATTTACCACATCTGAGCGTCAGAGAAAATGAGTACCCTAGGTGATTTGGTGGGGCATACATATGAGTGCTCTTCTGTCACTCTTCTCTCCGGGTGGGTTGAGTGGTTACTCATTTGGTAAGTGGTCAGTGTAGAACCATTTCTTATCAAGAGATTTTTTTGCTTCTCTGTGTAACCTTCTAAATGTGAGCCTCTTAACATCAAATAATTTCTGGTAATAAACACTCAAATAATACGTATCTTTTGACTTCATCCACCTTCTTCGTTCTTACTGCCACTTACCTAATGAAGGCAACTTTCATCCCTTGCCTGGATGATTGAAACATCTCCCTTGAGTTTTTTTATTAATCCATTCCTTCTTTATAGTAAGGTTGTACTGTCTTAAAATTAATACTCTTCTTAAACTTCAGTCTCGTCAATAATTCTGTTAGAGGCCCTTATGATAAAGTCCAAATTCTTTAATGACTTGTGACTTAATAGGCCTTCAGTAATCTGACCCCTCACTACCTCTTATTGTTCTCCTTGCTCTTAATATGATCAGTCCTAGCTAAGTGTTGAGTCCTCTTACTTCTAGGACATTATTCTTACTGTGTTTGGAACATTCTTCCTCCTCTCTGCAATCTCCCCTCCCACTGCCCTCCCCATAAATCTTTATCTGGACAATGCTTATTCATCTTAGGTCTCAAATGTCACTTTCTCTGAAAGTCTTCCCTACCGTTTCAAGACTGGGCTTTCTGCTCATTCTCTGTTTTCTGTGACCATGTTGTGTTTATCCCTACTCTAGTTCTTACCGTGTTGTATGTAGAGCACCACCCTCTAGATGTAAACGCTGTAAAGAGCTGAGTGAATGAGTACCTTCAGCTCTGCTCTGAACCAGCATTATGACCTTTGGTAAGTCTGTCAATCTTCCTGGGTCTCAATTTCTCATCTGTAAAATGAAGTAATTTCATTAGATGACTTCAAAGAGTTCTTTCAGCTTCAAAAAATCCTGCCTTCCAAAATTCAATTTCTTTCCTATGTCCATTTAATTTGCAATTGCCACATTTGAAACAAAGCTTGCCTGATTTGCCTAATTAAACAATTAAAGAGTAACAAGAAGCTTTATACTTTCTCCTTGAATGAGTGCCAGTTCTTTTGTTGCTGTTTCCTTTTTGCTAATGGCATGAGGCCATTTTTGAATATAAGCATATTGTTACTCATGCACAAGGGCTTTTAAAATATCAAGTATTTGTCATTTGCCAGGTTTCCTTTTCTCAGCACAAATTAAAGCACAATATGCATGCTTTTTCCCTTTGGTAGTTATTGTTACAAATCCCCTTTTACCCAATAGCATTTGCTGTTCATGTGGGCTAACAGAATGCCATAGTTCTTGAAGGGCAACACTCTACCATGGTGCTGTTGGTGAACTGAATTATAATCTGACATGTAATTCATGTGATCTTTATATATAACATTGGAATTTCATTAATGTGCATCTTGGTATTCTTCTGGACGTTGCCAAAGCTGGGCACCAACAGTGTGATATCAGTGTCTAGAAGCGAAGAGGAAAGCAAGTGATCACACAGACTTGGCAGAAGTTGCTTCTGCTTTCTAGAGTCCAGATTACTTATGTTTCCTTCCTTTTCATGTGCTGGAGTGTATTTCCTTCAAAGACCTCATTAAGCTTTATTTTCTGTGGAAAACCTAGTTTTCAGTAGTGGATGAATAAACAGATACATAGTCTGGGATTGTATTGAACTGTTAGCAGTACCTAGGGAATTATTTTGACTCTGGCACTAAGACAAAATAACTTGGAAAGCTATCCAGTCACCTTACTTGCTCCTCAGATCTGAGCTCTCGCTCTGTTGCCAAGTGGCACTTTGTTGCTATATTATTGTGGGTAACTGTGGGGGAGTGAAATCATATTGGACTTGAAGGCAGAATACAACTGGATTAGAATATTGTTCAGTTTACTAGTTCTGGATGTTTAGGCAGAGTATTTGACCTGCTTTGTCAGAACAAACCTCTGGTTTTTGTTTTGTTTTTTATCTGTAAAATAATTCACAAAAGGCTGAGGACTAAGTAAAATTTGTACAAGGATGGTATAAATCACAGATTGCACAAACAAATTTTAGATATATTGATAATTGGAAAAACCTTCTATCTTCAAAGGTAAAAAGTTGGCTTTTTTATGATCTTTGATTCCCCATATTGGCCTGCTTGAGAATCCATAATTCAGTGATATCCTATTGCTGAAAGAGGGTATCAGATCTCTTTTTTTGGGTTGTTCTTTTCATCTTGGGATAGTATATTAGTGTATTATTAGATGTCTATTGCTATGTAACAGATTACCCCTAAAACTTAATAGCTAAAAACAACAACCATTTATTATCTCATAGTTTCTGTGGGTCAGGATTCTGGGTGTGGCCTAACCAAGTGGTTCTGGCTGGGGTCTCCCATGTGGCTGCAATCAAAGTGTCATCTGGGGCCGTCATTGCAAGGTTTGACCTGGGGTTGGATCTGCTCACCTCAGTGGTTGTTGGCAGGCTCCAGAAGATCTCTTTCCATATTCACTTTTGAGGTCTCTTCATAGGGCCACCTCACTTCATGACAGTGGTTTCCCAAGAGTGAGAGAAAATACTCACAACAGAAGCCATAGTCTTTTTATAATCTAACCTCAAAAGTGACATGCCATCACTTCTGCTGTATTCTGTTCCTTAGAGGTAAATCAGAAGTCCTGCCCACACTCAAGAGAGGGGGATGGTACTGAGGTATGAATACCTGGAGATGAGGATCCTGGGGGGCTGTCTTAGAGGCCGCCTGCCACAGGTGGGTGACATACAGCCTTTGGATGGTGAAGCGGAGTCCGGGTGGACTTGATTTCTAGTTTTGTAATTCTGAGTTATATGTAGTTGTTTTTTAGTGTTGTCAAGTGAAAATTTTTTGAATTTGTTGGAGCCTGTTCTAAAGCCCATTTCACCATACTGATCAGTTTTAGTATAATGAAGAGAGTATCTTTTCTTCAGCACCCTTGTCTGAACTGTAGAAGTGGTCGTGTAGAAAGTAAAGCCTTTTGAGTAGTTTTTGAAGTGCTGTCAGAGGGAATAAAATCAGGTGCCTCCAACATATCTTTTGTTTTAAAGACTATAATTCTACCTAGAATTCTTGAAAAATTCTTGAAAAAAATTACAAGATGACTGATAGTCTGTAACAGCAACACTTTCTGAGTCATTATTTAGGCTTCACATAGATTCCATGTACATGGCATCATGCTCTAGATTGTAGGTAATCACTCTTTGATCAGATAACAAATAACATTATGATTGTTCAGTTTCTCTAAGGAAGATTTTTAGTCATTTAAGAAATCATTGTTTTTTGTTTTGAGAAGTGCGCTGACTTACGACATCATATTGCCTGTTAGAAGAGGACAAATTAACTTAGAACCAATTGTTATTAAACTGAAATAAATGGAGCCTTTTTTGTATTTCCCCGTCCTTTCTTAATAACCAGATCTCCCTTCTGCAGAAACATAGCTTGGCAGAGAAGAAAGAGCATGGGACTGGGGTTCAGCATATCAGTATTTCAGTTCTAGTTTTGTCCTTAAATATGTGTTCTCTCACCCTTTCTGACTTCATCTTTCTCATATGATGTTTTCTTCCAACTTAAAAATCCTACTCAATTTCATTCTTCATCTAGGACAGTCTTGGGGGTAACAGCAAGACAGCCATGGTGGCCACTGTTAGTCCAGCCGCCGATAACTATGATGAAACCCTTTCAACTCTGCGGTATGCAGACCGTGCCAAGCACATCGTGAACCATGCTGTGGTGAATGAGGATCCTAATGCACGAATTATCCGGGATCTCCGGGAAGAAGTAGAAAAACTCCGAGAACAGCTAACTAAAGCAGAGGTATAAGGCACAGCCAAGCCACACTTTATGGGTCTAGGAAAAGCTAGAACTTGAATTTTCTTCCCCTTAGCTGTAAGTGCTAAGTACTCCACTTAAAATTTTTGAGTTTCCTATAGTAAGAGAAATTTGAGATGAATAATAAATAAAGGCAGATAGATTTTCATAGTTGAAATTTAGAGAGTTTTTTTTTTTTTTTTACAGGTGTGAAAGGATTGAACAGAAAGAATATAGGGAATTGAGAAAATGTTCCTTTCCACAGTATAGGCAGCAGACAAAAAAGAAGAGGTATAATTGAATAAGGGAGAGAGGGAGAGAGACTCTTGAAACAAAATGTATATAATTTTAGCGCAGAAAATGGTAAAGAGTGGGCATAGACTAACTGGAAGAGAACTCAAGCAGATATTTGCTGTATCATTTGTTCACTGGCTGAAGTCAGAATGAAAATCTTAAGGACATCTTCCACTTCTTGATAACCTAGTTTTTTCATGTGGCTTAATTATGTTTATAGAAAAAGTATTTTATAGCAGAAATACCCACCTATTTAGAGGTACTCTATTTCTACTACCCTATGTATATTCTATAATGTATGCTATTTATGTTCCATTACTGAATTTGAAACCTACACAATTCTAACCTGCAACCAAATGTTTTTCTTTTGAAAAGTGAAATAAAATACCAGATTCAGGATCTCTACTTTATTAGCATTTCTGTTCCCACAATTTCCCAGGACTATGGGACTCTTTCCTGGTATTGGGATATTAGCCCTTTCTTTTCTTATAACCTGTTTTCTGGTAGTAGATTGGTAAAATACATGGTCAAAACGTCATTTTGGTTATATTTTTGCCTGTTGAAACTTATCCTGTTTTTATAGGAATAATTTTATGGTTTATTAAGATTCTTTGAAATTTTGTTTCTGTCTTCCTGGTATTAATAACACCATTCAGTTTGTAACATGTACGTCTGTATATACTTGAATCAATACCTGAAGTCATCAGTAGAGACTAGAATGAATCCTGTGTATAAGTCTAGATATATGACCTATTGGGATTTAAAAATAAGCCCTTGAGAACTTGAACTTTCTGTGAAGCTACATCTTCACAGTGACAATTGGTTGGAGGAAAAGGAAGCAGTTAGGTCTTCCTTTCAAGCCCACCTTGGATGACTGAATGAGCTTGTGGGGTGCATACAGTCTGGATGCTGTGTGTCCGTGGCATTCATTGTTATGTCTTAAGTAGATCAGAGACCTTGGTGACTTGTAGAGCTGAGAGGAGGCAGCCTGTTATTTTTATCCTTCTGGATTTAGTTAATGCTTTCTTCAGAGCATGGTACAGACATTTCATGAAATAAACATTTTGCTTATAGGCAATGAAATCTCCAGAGCTAAAAGACCGGCTAGAAGAATCAGAGAAGCTAATCCAGGAAATGACTGTGACCTGGGAGGAGAAATTAAGGAAAACCGAGGAGATTGCACAGGTTTGTGCTTTCTGATTAAAGACACAGAAACCTCTTGGCAGTTTGTGCAATGCAACTCAGATGTCATTTTGGGTTCCTGTTTTGATTTTTTAGCTTTGGAGATGGCAAATCTAGCACCACTAATAAGAACCTAGATTCAAGAGTCTCTGCCTTACAAAGATAAAGAAGACAAATTACAATTAATTGTTCATTGTGTAAGAAATACTTGTTTAGGGTCATAGAAGTTTTTTAAATGAAATAACTACTTTGTAGCCTCTGACTCTGAATACCTAGTTAAGTAAGACCTAAGGAACTTACCCAAACTATAAAATGCTTAGTGGTAGATATTAGGCTATAAGCCTCTGGCTTCATTATGACAACTCAGTAAAAGTAATATGAAATACCTAAATCTGAGGTGACTGTCTCTCACACTTAATACAGGTGGAGTTGTGAAATTTTAAGGTAGGAACATTAGCGTTTGGAAAGAATCTTAAATGTCTAGTTGTTTACTTAGTAAAAGACTTGCTCCATGGCTTTCCTGTTAGATGGATGTTCAGCCTCTGCTCTTAAAAATAGAATGTGGAGTTCATTACCCCACTGAGCAGTCTTTTCATGGTAAGGTAACCTCTGCCTATTCCCCTCCTTTTCTAAAGTTAAAAATCTCTAGTGTTTTCAATGGTTTCTTGTTTAGTAAATATATATAACTTGGTATTTCTTTTGTCACCCAGCAGGTTCCATCTTTAAATGTGCTGCCCAGAATCAATCTATACATCAGATGTTGTAGGATGGTACTACTGTTATGTAGCATAAAGTGGATGTTATATTTATATTAGTGCAGACAGACTTTAAATATTTTTTATTATATTCATTTTCAAAATAGATCAAAATAAGAGAAGAGTATGATGAATCTACATGTACCATCACCCAGTTTCATTAAAGATCACCATGTAATCCATCTTGTTTTAACTGTATCCCTATCCTGGGTTATTTTAATACATATCCTTCAAATTACAGAGAAGAGAATATTCCAGTGTATGAACTCCATTTCTCGTTACATATTTCACTTGTTTTTCATAAATTATAAGTCATTCTAATAATTATCCAGTTTAGAACTAATTTGTGTGAGCCTTTTTGAGCTACTCCAAAAGTAAACATTGACCCTGAAGTGCTACTGTATTTGAGTTGCTTTGCTGCTACAAGACAGGGTCGGTCTTAAGTAAAATTGCAGTGCGAATACTGGTGAATACTGGTGAATCTTATCGTTAGCATCTTTTCCTTACCTAACTGTTCTCTGCCTCTTTCACACGTCCCTTTTGAGAACCCTGCCTGATTTTATCTCACACCTCATTTAGCACCTTATCTTTGCAAGCCCCCAGGCTTCAGTGCTGCTGAGCTTGCTAACTCCTCTTTCATGGGAAAAGACCTGGTCTGTTAGTCATTGACCTTTTTCCAAAAGAGACAAGCATATCCCAAATTGTATTTCTGGCAGTATAGCCACAAATTGTTAATAAGTCTTCTGGGAAGAAAAATGGTCCATGGTCAAATAACTTTGGGATGGTATCCCTAAAAATAGCAAATTCTTCAGGCTGTAATTTAATTGTGCTGCAAACTTACTGTGTGGCCCTAATTAAATGACTTAGCCTATCTTGTCTTTCCTCAGAATCAAAGGCTTTTGGTGGCTGTGACTCATTACTATTTGTTATTTATGTATAGTCAAAGACACCCTACTTTGCCCCAATTCATATACTTTAATTGTAGAGCATTGGTTTGCAGGAGTCATGCGTCTCCCCCTATATGCAGACATTCATATATTGTGTGGTCTCAGAGACAGTCATAAAAAAGAAAGGTTCATACTCTTATTATGAAAGTAGTACTTGATGCATATGCAAGTTTTATTCATTTATTTATTTAGCACATGCTCAAGCAGAGGAGGGGCGGCAGGGAGGTAGAGAGAAAGAGAGAGAGAGAGAGAATGAGAATAAGTATGAATATGAATTGCAAGCAGGCTCCACGCCCAGTGCAGAGCCCAACGTGCAGCAGGGTCAATCTTACCATTGTGAGATCATGACCCGAGCCAAAATCACAAGTCAAATGCTTAACTGACTGAGCCACCCAGGTGCCCCTACAAGTTTTATTTTGGTAAATTTACAAACCTGATGTTTTGAGTGCTCACTGGTTATGCACTGTGCTTGCTAGGTGCCAGGAATTCACAGTGGATAGATAGGATCCATGCTCTCATAGAGAAATGGTCAAGTAAACAAGTCTGAGTTACCAAGTATGAGAACAAGTATACTTCAGATAGAAGAAACAGGTGTAAAATCTCTTAAGAGAGCATTCTTGACACTTTGAGGGACCTGGAAGAGTTCCATTTAACTATAGCACAGGCTTTGAGAGTAGGAATGATAAGACATGAAGGTGGAGAGGAAACGGGCCAGATTGAAGGGCCTTGTGGACTTTGTTGAGGGAGTTTGGCCCTTATCCTGCTGGGGAATCACTGAGGGTATCAAGCAAGGGAGTGTATTGAAAATTTGGCCTTTTAGAAAGATCACAGTTGGTAAAACACCTTTGCTCATATGTATAGAACTAAGTGAGAAACACAAATTCAAGATGTTAGATATTTTTAAGAAGGAACATTGGGAATTCAATAGTATACTTTGTTGCTATTGGTAATGGCTTATTTTTCAAAACAAAGTTTTAATTAACAAAATGAAAAACATTATATAGTTTGGAAAGAAAAAATGCAATAATCTATAATACCATGTCCTAAGATAACATACTTAAATTATAAAATTATTTAATGATTATTCCAACGTGAGACCTTTTATATCTTGCTGTGTCAATAGCTATGGAATTAATCCTTCTCTAATACATTTATAGGAGCGACAGAAGCAACTTGAGAGTCTTGGAATATCTCTTCAATCTTCTGGGATTAAAGTTGGGGATGATAAATGCTTCCTTGTTAATCTGAATGCTGATCCTGCTCTGAATGAACTTCTGGTTTACTATTTAAAGGTGAAGTAACAGGCTTTGCTGCTATTTCCTGCCATGATATAGAACAATATTTCATAGTATTTTTTTTAACTTGAAGAAACATGCTTATTCAAAAATAATGAATTAACACAATTGTTTCTATTCGAATAAACTAGAAGGTAGAAAAATCTTGAGTTTCTGAGATTAGTTACCCTTTTTAGTCTTCAAGTGATGTAATTCAACCTAGTAATATAAAAACTAATATTCTGATGTTATTTTCAAGACATTAAGTATCTTAGCTACTATGATTGACTGTGATTTATGCCAGGGAGCTAAGTAGATAACTTTAAAGCTTAAAGAATGAGTTTTCGAACTAAACGATTTATTAGTAGACTAAAGTTTTTGTCATTTATGTGAAGCACACCCTTTTCTGAGTGGTTATCAGATTACAAGAGGAAATGTTTAAAGAAAGTTATGGTGTAGGACCACTTACTATGAAATTTGTTTCCAGTAATTTAGGAAAATTCAAAAATTTGGATTATTGACTTACAAAAAAAGAATAGATGACTTAGAGAATGAGAGGGTCAGAAACCCAAATAGCGATGTATGTTGAAATCTGTAAATTGTGGCACTTATCAGGAAGACAAGAGACAACTTTAGAATAAGCAGGAATCCTGAGACACTACATAAATTACGAGGAGGAGCTCACCAAAATCACCTTGTCCCAGGGCGTAAATGAATTAGGTAATGGACTATATGATTTTGACTTGTGGTTAATATATACTGGGAGGAAATCTTTTCCACCCTTACAATATGGATACTATATATGTAGGTTTAACTGAAGTGACTAAGAAATTAAAGATAATGAGCTGGTAAAGTTGGAAACTGCTTTAAAATTAGAAAATTGTGTGGTTTCATTTCTAAAGAGACTAAAGAATTCACGATGCATTGGCTAGTTTCCCAGGTTTTATTAAAGATATCCTGGGGTAATTGGTTTGTGTTATTTTGATAAATAAAGCCCCTTTATTAATGAGTATCTGATACCATGTTGTATTATGCTGTGAATTAAATTGTGTTTTTGATACATATAGTATATGTGCACTCTCAGCTGTTGTGTTCAAGTGGGAGCAACATGGGAGTGGCAGGGAGATGACCCACGTTTTTAGTTTGGTATGCTGCTGAACGGATGTGTGATCTCAAGTCCTTTGCCCCCTCCAGTCTACAGATCCATCCTCTATAGAAGGGTGCTTTCCCTGTCTGACTCCCTCACAGGAGCCCTATGAGGATTAAATAAGACTTGATATTTACAAAGTACTTTGTAAACAGAAGCACTGTAAAATATAAAATATTCCACATACCATCTTCTTACTTGATACTCAGCGTGGTACCTTATGTATATTACCCTTGTCTATTGCAAAAAAATGATAAGTGATCATATCACTTACTATGTTTCTTAATGATGTGGGCAGCATTTTCTGTTAGGGTTTCAGCTATAGGTATTCATATGCTTTAGGAGAGGTACAAGACAGAATAAGACACAAATATTCTGCCCTTTTTATTTCTCAGAACTATGAATTCTTTTTCTTTCTGATGTGATGAAGTTCAAATTGGAACACACACATACGCCAACAAGAAAAAAAACCTGATTCTATCTGTTCCTTAACTAAAAAATTAAAGAAACTATTTAAAGACTTTTGGAGAGTAGTCAAAATATTTCTGGTCATCTTGTGTGGAGGTGTTGGGATTCTGTTTCAGACTGTGTGGTCAAGCCTGTTTTGGCAGAGTCTAAGGCAGTGTTGATTTCTTCACTGCCCAGGCTAACCTCGTGACAAAAGTATATTCATGACCAAGCACATTCAAAAGGATGATCTCAATCCAAGAACAGTTTTTGCTTCAGTAAAGTGATACCATGATGTGGGTTGGAAGAATCTGGAGGCTGAGCATTTTTTATTTCTTGCCTTCAAATTCTGAAATCAATTTAGATGCTGGACAGATGACTTCATATCTCTGGGTGATTTTCAGCACCCCATCTATAAAAGAGGACCCTGGATTAAATTCTCTCTAACGTTCTTTTTAGTTCCAAGTGGTATGATTCTCTTCCAGAACAGAATCCTCTATATATTTGTTTTGTCTGGAACTGGTAGAGGCAAGGTATGGTGGCCAAACCATAGGTGGAACATAACTCACAAGATAATTTTGCATCTAATTTGCATGTGTGGGCAGTCCTTACATGTCATGGTTCCAACATACACAAATTCCAGTTACCACAATCTAGTAGATGATGCTGACGCCACTGCCGTTTGTGAGATTCTACACATGCAGCCAGGGAAATGTGAAGATGAACTTACCGATATAAATAATGAAAGTGTGATGAGAAGGATGAAGATGGCTCAAAGGGACACTGGAGAACACTTCACACTAAAGGAGCTCTTGGAGATATTTCACAGCATCTAGAGCACAGAGGTTAAAACGGTAGAAGCTTAGAAAGGAGTATCACAGTTTGTCAAGGCACAGGAAATATGCTCCCTCCATATTGTAAGTTACGTATTGAGAAGAAGGCAGGTACTGTTTATACTACTCCTGATAAGCTTTTAACGAAAATAAGATACTTTTTGTTTTTAAATAGGCTGCATGCCCAGCATGGAGCCCAAAGTGGGGCTTGAACTCACGACCCTGAGATCAAGACCTGAGCTGAGATGGGGCACTTGGATGACTCAGTCGTTTAAGCATCTGACCCTTGATTTTGGCTTGGGTCATGATCTCATGGTTGTAAGATTGGAGCCCTGCGTCGGACTTTGCGATGACAACACAGAGTCTGCCTGGGATTCACTGTCTCTTTACCTCTCTCTCTCTACCTCTCCCCTGCTCATGCTCCCTTTCTCTCTCTCTCAAAATAAATAATCTTAAAAAAAAAAAAAAAAAAAGACCCGGGGCGCGAATCAAGAGTCCAATGCTTAGCCAACTGAGCCACCCAGGCACCCCAGAAATAAAATGCTTTAAATTTCAGTGTTTCTTTTAAAAAAAAAAAAAATTTTTTTTAACGTTTATTTATTTTTGAGACAGAGACAAAGCATGAACGGGGGAGGGTCAGAGAGAGGGAGACACAGAATCTGAAACAGGCTTCAGGCTCTGAGCTGTCAGCACCCAGCCCGATGCGGGGCTCGAACTCACGGACGGCGAGATCATGACCTGAGCCGAAGTCGGCCGCTTAACCGACTGAGCCACCCGGCGCCCCTCAGTGTTTCTAATAGTCTAAATTACAGTATACTAAATAAATATCGGTTTTACTATTTTTTCATTATCCTATATGTTGTAACAGTAAGAAAAATCTTAATGGTTTTACAGACATTTTAAAAAGTCACAGAATAATTGCAGTTTCCCCATTGATTATTAAGATCTCCTTGCAATGTTATTTTTACAATCCTTTGCTCTCATGCAAATCAAGGACTGCCTGTGATTCTAAGACAGTCTTGGACATTTATACCAGTGCCAGCCAAGCTTCTAGAGGGAAGAGCTGCTTCCCCCACCTTAAAAACATTATGCTAGTAATACACTTTGTTTTCTGAAGAGTTTTATAAACACATACTAGAAAAAGAGGGGGGATTTGTGCCCAAATTCCAACATGCAGAGATGACCACAGTTAACACTTAATAGTTTTATCTGTATCTGCTGGGTCTGTTCCTATATGTATATCTATAGGCTTATACTGATACATATTTTTAAATTACAGAAATGGGATCACAGTATAATTGATTCTCATCATGCCTTTCAATTATCCTCCAGATCTCTCAGGAGGGCTATTTTGCTTATGCGGTTCTGGATCTGCTCTTTGCACAAGTCAGCTATTAATGGCCCTGGAAACAAGGCTGATTCTGAAGGATTTGGAGCAAATTATACATGTACACACTTGATAAGGATTCATACCAGCGATTCAGCAACAACTTTAAATGTTTTTATTTATTTTTGAGACAGGGAGAGAGCACGTGCTAGTGGGGTAGGGAGTAGGGGCCAAGAGAAGGGGAGACGGAGGATCTAAAGTGGGCTTTGTGGCCCAAGCGTCCATCGATGGATGAATGGATAAAGAAGATGTGGTACATATATACAATGGAGTATTACTCGGCAATCAGAAAGAATGAAATCTTGCCATTTGCAACTATGTGGATGGAACTAGAGGGTATTATGCTAAGTAAAATTAGTCAGAGAAAGACAAAAATCATATGACTTCACTCATATGAGGACTTTAAGAGACAGAACAGATGAATGTAAGGGAAGGGAAGCAAAAATGATATAAAAACAGGGAGGGAGACAAAACATAAGAGACTCTTAAATATGGAGAACAAACAGAGGGTTACTGGAGGGGTTGTGGGGGGGGGAATGGGCTAAATGGGTAGGGGGCATTAGGGAATCTACTCCTGAAATCATTGTTGCACTATATGCTAACTAATTTGTATGTAAATTAAAAAAATAAAATTAAAAAAATAATAAAGTGGGCTCTGTGCTGACAGCAGAGAGTGGGACGTGGGGCTTAAACTGAAACCGTGAAAATCATGACTGAGCTGAAGCTGGTCGCTTAACCAACTGAGTCACCCAGGTGCCCCAGGCAGCAGTTTTATTTATTTATTAAAAAAAATTTTTTTTTAATGTTTTTTTTTTTTTTTTTTTTTTTGGAGAGAGAGAGAGAGAGACAGAGTGTGAGCGGGGGAGGGGCAGAGAGAGAGGGAGACACAGAATCTGAAGCAGGCTCCAGGCTCTGAGCTTCCAGCACAGAGCCTGATATGGGGCTTGAACTCATAAACGGCGAGATCATGACCTGAGCCGAAGTCGGATGCTTAACCGACTGAGCCACCCAGGTGCCCCTTTAAAACTTTTTTTTAATGTTTGTTTGTTTTTGAGAGAGACAGAGACAGAATGTGAGTGGGTTGCGGCAGAGAGAGAGGGAGACACAGAATCCTAAGCAGGCTCCAGGCTCTGAGGTGTCAGCACAGAGCCGACACGGGCTTGTGAGATCATGACACTCAACTGACTGAGCAATCCAGGCACCCCTCGGCAGCAGTTTTAAAACACATGTCTTTTATAGTATAGCTCCCATTGAAAGTAAACTGCCTGTTGTCCTCTTTGCCAGTATTCACAGTCACCGACTGAAGTGATGAGAATGGCAGAGGCATCAGCCATTCAGTGTTTGTGGAGCTGTGGGTTGGGCCCCAAGGACCCCAAGATGAAGAAGACACAGTCATGGCACAGTAGGAGTTCTTGGGTTGGCAGCGGTTTGGTCTGTGTGGTGTAGTGTTTGAATTTGTAAAAGATGGGAAGATAGCATTCCTGCCCTTTTCACCTCCATTCCAGAAAAGCTGTCTTCAGAGTCTAGGTTCTGTTAAGCTAGCATGACTTCTTTATTAAAGAATTTTGATTACTTAGATATGTGAAGAGTAACAGGTACTTTTCTGCTTAGTGCCGTTGGTACTTACTTACCTTTTCCTTCAGAAATTATCTGGGAATGCTGGTAAGACTGAGGGACCTCATGGGCTTTATCCATATGCTACTTTTTCTTCTTGCAGGCTGGGAAAAGCTACCCTGTGAAATATGTCACTAGTGGACAAGTCCTGTCTCTCTTCATCTTCCTTTTTCCCCTCCCTCTTTTCCCCTCTGTCTCTGTCTTACTTTTTCTTTTAGGACTTAGCTGGTCAAAGGGAGATTCTCAAAAGAGCCACATAAATAGTTGATTTATAAAGGAAGCAAGGTACAGTAAATTCATAGAATAGTTAACTAATCTTCTCCAGTGAAATTAAACTTAAACGGATGAAAAAAGGTTAAAAACCATTTCTAGCCTCTGATTATTTCTGAGATTTTTACATATGGTATTTTATATTTGCTAAAGTTTTCCCTAAAACCAGTCTACTTTATTTATTTATTTTTTTTAAACGTTTATTTATTTTTGAGACAAGAGAGAGACAGAGCATGAACAGGGGAGGGTCAGAGGGAGAGGAAGACACAGAATCCGAAGCAGACTCCAGGCTCTGAGCTGTCAGCACAGAGCCCGATGCGGGGCTCGAACTCACAGACCGTGAGATAATGACTTGAGCCAAAGTCGGACGCTCAACCGACTAGGGCCACCCAGGCGCCCCTACTTTATTTTTTTAAATTTGTTTTTAATGTTTATTTATTTTTGAAAGAGAGAGAGAGAGACACAGAGCACAAGCAAGGGAAGGGCAGACAGAGAGGGAGACACAGAATCCAGGCAGGTTCCAGGCTCTGACCTGTCAGCACAGAGCCTGATGTGGGGCTCGAACTTACGAACTGCGAGATCATGACCTGAGCTGAAGTTGGGCGCTTAACCGACTGAACCACCCAGGCGCCCCAAAAGTAGTCTGGTTTAAGAATCATTGTATCCACATATCACAAAGAGACTGAAAAGCCACCCCTGATTAATTTATCTTGTTTTGATTACCTTGTACTTTCATAGCACTTAGATACTCATTAGATAAACTGTGCCAACCTATGATAAGTTTATTTTTTTTTCCTTGTCAGTGTTTTTATTGCAGTGCTTAGAGCACAATAGGAAGAACTTATCAAAAAGCTTATTGTTTAAGTTGCCTAAACATCAAACAGTAATGCTTTGGCAGATTGAGCTGTTAGAGTGCAGTGTTTGAGATTACAGTGAATCATCATCCAAATCAGAATAGATTATAACCTCAACAGAGAGATTTAAGTTGTCACTGACATTGTAAGCACCATAATTGGGACTTTGTCTCTTGTGACTCAGTGCCCAACTCATAATAGGTACTTAGTATACATTTGTTAAAAAAATGAAGTTTTCCTTCCAGAATTTGGATTAGGCCTTTGCATGTTTGTGTTAATATCTTATCTCCAATAATTTTTAATTCAGTCTATCAATAGATACTTAGCATACACTATGTGTCATGTACTGTGCTCATTGTTGTAGAAGATGCAGGAGTTCTGTGAAGACTGCTGTCTAAATAAAGGAAAAAAGCAACATTTGTGCAATTGATAGTGAAATATGGTATCCCCTCTAAGGGGATTCAGAGAAGGGAGAAGTCAGTGTTGCCTACTGGTGAAACTTTCTCAAGTAGAAAATGACCCTCAATTAGAAGACCCTTGTATTTAGATGAAGGGAAGAGGGAGTCTTTCAAGAAAAGAGAACAAGAGCAAAGGCACAGACATGGACCTGAATCTGTGTGCAGTCAGACTATGGTAGTGGGAGTTGGTTCTAGACTCAAACCCCAACCTGGGTTATATAGTTCAAGGCAAGTGCTTTGACAATTTTTCCTTCTTTTTTAGGTGGTCTTGGGCCCTTTTTCTCTTTAGACTCTTTTCTCCCCCCTTTTGGAACTTCACTTCACTGTGGGGTTGGTGTTGTACGGTGGGGGGGGGGGGGGGGGGGGAGCCAAAGTGGGGAATGCAGATAGGCATGGAATAGATTCTTTAGGCCTGCTACTGAGCATCACAAAGCATTACTTGTAGTTTCATGGAGTCAAACCCTGTTCTCCAGATTAGGAAAGTATAGGATTGGCCAGAAAGCCTCAGCTAATAGTGAAGAGTAAAGCTTTATGTGGAATGTCCTCTGTATTTTATATACTCCTTGGGGACCGAATAGGATACCATGGGGCAGCTCTGGATCCCAGCTCTTTGTTTCCTTAGAATCACCACTGCAGTACAGCTGAGAGAAGAAACCCCCAGGAAAGGTGAAATGAATATACTAGTGGGGAAGGGCCCTTTTTATGAGATTGAGGTCCCAGAAGAGATAGGAATCACTGGGACCCACAACATAATTAGAAGGGTTACCAGCAAAGAGGAGGAGAGAATCATCTTCCTTTGAGTCTGAAGACAAATGATCATTTATTTTTCCTTTATATTTTTTTAATGACTAATTGTGCCAGGCATGTGTTAAGTGCTTGGATTACAGTGGGGAGCAGGTCAGGCTGTTCTCTGCTCTTGTGGTGTTTCCATGTTAGCTGTGGAGACATATAGTAAACCAACCCATAGTCAGTGCTAGGTAAGGAATTGAAATAGGAGAGTGGTGGGGTGCTTATATCTGATTGTCAGTTCCGAGTACACCTCCCTGAGAATGTTCCCTTAAAAGGTGAGATAGAAATGATAAGAAACTACCAATATCAAGATTAGGTGGAGGAACCAGCCAGTGTGCTCAAAGAACAGATAAAAGGCCAGTATGGCCTTATCATGTTCCAGGAGAAGGGGGAGTAGTAAGAGCTAGGATAGGAGAGGCAGGCAGGGCCACATCACTGAGCATTTTTTGTAAGCCTGAGTAAGAATTTGGACTTCATTAGAAGTTCAAAGGGAAGCCACTTGAGGGTTTTAAATAGGGGGCGCTGCACGATCAGCTGTTGTGCTGGGAGTGGATGGGGGTGAGGGATTAGGAGTGGAGAGATAGTAGGAGGCACCTGTATTCACCCGAGCAGTAGAGTGTAAAGCGCGATCGTAGAGGTGGAGGGAAAATGAGCCAATTCTTGATATGTTTTGGAGGGACAGTCTGTAGGGACGTTCTGATCAACATGGATCCAGGAGTAGGCTGGTAAGGGGAAGATAGGGCTCAGTAGCACCTAACCTTTTTAGTTGACTACCTGGGTGGTGGCAGTACCACTATTAATGGAGAAGAGAATAGACTCATTGGGTGGAGGTTGGGGGAGCAAAAGTTCTGCTTTGGCCCTTTCACTTTGAAATGTCTTTAGATACTCAAATGTCATTAAGAATGACATTTAGAGGGTGGGTCAGTTGGTTAAGCCTCCGACTTGGGCTCAAGTCATGATCTTGTGGTTTGTGGATTTGAGCCCTGTGTCGGGCTCTGTGCTGAAAGCTCAGAGCCTGGAGCCTGCTTGGGATTCTGTGTCTCCCTCTATCTCTGCCGCTCCCCTGCTTGCATTCTGTCTTTTTCTCTCATAAATAAATGAACATTAAAGACATTTAGACACCTTGAAATGTCTTTAGACATCCAAGTAGGCAACAAATAATGGTTATTGAGACTAGAATAGTGGTAGTGGAGGCAGGAAAATAATGAACTAAAGCTTATGGTTCCTGGTTAGTGATTTAATTTATATAGAAACAGTGTCGCAGGCAGGTGAGGTCTGAGGACCCAGGTGGGGTTCTCCAGAACCAGCCAAGAAGGTCCTTGACTTCATTCAGGATGGAAACCAAATGTAAGCCAAGAGGAAATGAGAGCAGTTTATTGAAGATATGTAGAGAAAGCAGATACAGAGCAACTGGGAGACTCTGAAAGGAAAGTAAGTTTCATCTTTGTTTGAAGCCTGGGGTTTTTATTGAGGGTTGTGTCTTCTCAGGCATCCAGGAACATAGACAAGTGTTTAGGTGTCCTCCATAAGCCACTTGTGCCCTAGGGCCACAGTTCTTGGTGGATCAGTGGTCTTGGTCACTCCGTAGATGGTGTCTATTGTGCTGAAAGACTCCAAAGAAATCATTAACTCCTTTGCCTTTACCGGGAGGACACATTATCTGTTCTATAAGATGTGTATGTGTAGGGGGATGTGGGTCCTAGCAAGAACAGAAGCAGGAAAAGGAGCAAAACAAGCAGTTTTTCATAGGGTCCCTTTAGTTTTCCTGTCTCAACAGCATTTAAAACCCATGGGGCTGGATGAAGTCATTGTGATCAAGGGTCAGCAACTGTTTCCACTGGCCAAATCTAGCTCCCTGCCTGCTTCTATACGGCCTGGGAGCTAAGAATGGTTTTTACATTGTTTAAATAGTTGGAAAAAAAAATAGAAAAGCTATAATATTTCAGACATGTGAAAATTATGTGAAGTCCAAATTTCAGTGTTCATAAATAAAGTTTTGTTGGAAAGTAGCCACACTTGTTCATATGTGTGTTATCTGACTGCTTTCACACTATGAGGCAGAGTGGTTTTATAAAACTTGCAAAGCCTTACATATTTTGTATCTGACCCCTGATCCAGGTGTATGCAAGGAGGAGGTGGCCTAGGGACACATCCAGGTCTTATCCGCGTTTAATTATGTATGGGCAGTCAGATGTTGAAGTGCAGAAGAGGGAACTTAACTTTTACATCCACTTTCTCAGTTGCCAGCCAGAAAGCAATGCTGGTGATTGGGGCTTCAAGAATTGCATAATTGCGACTCTACAGTAAGAAGAACACATCCATCATATCTTCTGTGAGGATTAGAGAGACCATGGGATTCATAAAATAATTGTAATCTTTTCAAAATGCTTAGATTTGAATAGCTTTTTATCTTTGTGGTTGACTCATCTTGATTGAGACCAGATAAATGATGTGCAGCTTAAGTAACTGTGGTCTTCAGACCAATATTTTTGGTATATCATTGACATATGGCTCATGCTCTGAGAGTAGTATAAAGTATTTGGAATCAAGATTGCAATGGAAAATAATGAATATAGTATAGACATTAATATAAAACTATAGCTTTAGGTTTAAAAGGTATAACTCAACTCTGCATTATTCCTTATAAGGAAATACAATTTGTAGAATGTATTTCAGAGAAAGCCAGAAATTCCCCCTACCCCATTCCAGATTGCTTAAGAAAATCTTTTAGCTAAGGTAATGGATCAATATAAGAGGGCTCAGGGGAGATGATTTCAGTTTCTATACATGTAAGAATACAATGTTAATCAGTGAATTTGATTCTTTTGTAGGAACATACATTGATAGGGTCAGCAAATTCCCAAGATATCCAGCTATGTGGAATGGGAATTCTTCCTGAACATTGTATTATAGACATCACATCAGAAGGCCAGGTTATGCTGACTCCTCAGAAGAACACCAGGTAATGTACTTTAATTAGTGTTAATGTCACAGTCTTTAAGAGGAAGAAAGGACACTACTTGTGGATGCTTGGCCTTTGCTTTTTAAGTTCACTTAATGAAGATATTCACGTCGTTACCAAGGCCTTTACATTTAACTTTTTAGTAGTTCTTAAGCCATGTTCCCTCTCTATACTCACTCTCGTGGCCTTATTTAAATAAGGCCCTCATAAAAAAAAAATAAAAATAAAAAAACAAGGCCCTCATCATATCTTGATTGGAACCTTTTCTCCTGGGTCACTCACCAGATAGCCGAATGGCTTTCTACTATTTTTGATACAAAATCCCTTACATCCCTCCTGTCTGTCTCCTATTCCTCTATGTCTGCCATTCCTTTGGGCAGCTAATTCCTGTTTGACATTCAAGGTTAAGCTCTGTCATTATCTACTTTGGGGGAATTTCCTGTTTGGTCTAAGTGAAGGGCCCCTAGTACATATTCCCATACACCTTATGCTTCCTGTCAACACTTTGTATTTGTATTTTTGTGGTCTCTTAGCCTTTATTACCCCAATGGACTATGAACTCACTGAGGACAAGGGCCCTTCTGTTTTTGGTTCTCTGTCCTTAGTATGTAATAAAAGACTAGTATATAAGTGCTCAGTAAGTAATGGATGAATGAAGAGGTGTACCATTATATATAAATTAAATGTTTGTCAGTTTGTTTCCTTGGGCTGTGTGTTATATAATGATCCATAACTGTTAACTGATTTATATTGAATTTCCAAATGTTGGACCATTTCATCCTGTGATACTGAATAATCATTAATATCATTACTGATTTTATCCACAAAGTCTTTAAATATTGGTAAGCAATCAAGCTCATGGTGAAGGATGCAAATAAGAAAGGGGAAAAAAAAGAGAAGACACTGGACCTGGCACTCCCAGTTAGGGCATGCCATTCTCCTATTAAAAAATCAACCTCAGGCAATGTTACTCTGAGGCTGTGATAAATAAGACAAAGCAGGCTACATCATCATTTTGTTTCAGCACAGACAAAAATCAAGGTCACTCTGCCACACACCAAATACCAAACACCTTCTCTTGGTTGAGGTGAGCGATTATTTCTTCACTCGTCACATCTTCATTGGAGTCTCCCCTCCATAGATAAGATTTTTTGAAATGCCCGATCATACAGCATCCAGCACATACAGCACCCCATGCTGTCAGAGCCCTTCCCAAGTCATCCAGCTAAAGCCCAGATCCTGCCACAGTCCTTCCCAGCACAGTCTCACTGAGATACCCTGTGCTTCCTGGGGCTGTGTCTTCTCCCTGTGCATGTTCACCACAGGAGTGCTCCTCATGGTCTTTGGGTGGAGGACACAGACACAAGTCTTCCAAACTCCAGTTCTCATTTGAAGTTTACAGTTGGCAACAAATACTGCCATTCGTTTCCTTGCTTTGTTTATTTGCAAGAAAATGCCCAAAATAACACTTTGTGTGTATGTCTTTTGCTCAGGACAGCCTTCATTCTTTGGTATGAATGGACACAGTGCTTTTTATGTACTTCCCATTTTGTCACCTGAAATGTTTAAAAAGTTGGGTACTCAGAGTCAAGAGTAAAAAAAAAAAACAACATAGTAATTTTTACTTCATCATCAAAGACATTCTCAAAGGAAACATTTTTTAAATGGGGCGCCTGGGTGGCTCAGTCGGTTAAGCGTCCGACTTCGGTTCAGGTCATGATCTCTCAGCCTGTGAGTTCGAGCCCCGCGTCGGGCTCTGTGTGGACAGCTCAGAGCCTGGAGCCTGTTTCAGATTCTGTGTCTCCCTCTCTCTGACCCTCCCCCGTTCATGCTCTGTCTCTCTCTGTCTCAAAAAAAAAAATAAACGTTAAAAAAAAAAAATTGTGAGTGCATGGCAGTGAGTAGTCCAGTGACTACTAGAAATGTTTGGTGCCACTGCCTTGGTTTGTGCTAAAACACCAGCAGTTTTACTCATTTGCTGGTATAAATGACACAGTGAAAAAGGGCAGGTTAGCATTATTATAAAAATAGCTTTGATCTTGGGGACCCCCCCCAGAGACCACACTTTGGAAACTGTTATTGTGTTCATGCTTTTATTTACTAATTATAGCTTAACTGCTGTAGCCTTTAAAAATAAGCCTCTATATAAGTTTGCCTTTAATTAAACTCCTCATTGTATTTAAGGAATTTGTGTCATAAAAGCTAAAATCTGCTAATTTTAGTAGGTTCCCTCTTGTTATATTTTTTGAGCCTCGAGATTTACATAATCAGACTGTAGGAGGACCAATTACTTCTAGTGTTTAAAAACCCACATGGCAAGTGAAATCTAGATACAGAGAGTAAGATTTTGTGTGTATGCATATACATAAAAAGTAATTAGCAATATAAAACCAGGTAGTGCTTAGGATGGCAAAGAAACTAAGATACTATAGGCTGGGGTGATGAGCAGACTTTATAGAGGAAGCTGAAACCAGCTGAGCTGTGAGAGCTGAGGACTTGGGGGGAATGGAGAGGGACAGGAACTCTGTTCTAGTTTGCAGGACTGGCTGGTATAAGCCTGGCTTTGAAAGAAGAGTAAGTCAGCCATGTTCAGTGGACAGAACATAAACCTTTTGTTTTTTTGGCTGGAGTTGAGAATTCACTGGAAAGGGGAAAGGAGATAAAGAAGGCTTCCTTTTATGGGGCCTTGAGTATCAAGTTAAAGAACTTGACCTTTATCCTGTATCTAAGCAAATGAGTCCTTCAGCAGGAAGGAGGCTTGATGAAACTGGTATTCCAGGAATATCAGTCTTATAGTGGTATGCATAATTTTTCTGTTTATTTCCTGCCTCTGCAAATTCTTCCCTTCATATCCTTCTGTTCATCCATCTGTTGAACTCCATTGTCAAGATAAGCAGTCAAGTGGACCTGACAAGTCTTTTATATATTGATAGGATATGAATGTTTTTTCTGTGCTCTAGGAAGTTACAGAAGATTCTAGCATAGGTCTCATTTATTATTACTGATATCTGTAGATATTTCTAGATTCTGGTTGGTTGATTGGCTCTTATCCATGTAGATTGGACATATTCAATTTGAGTTGTAATGTATATGCTACCAGCTTTTTATTATTGGCTATAATAGTTCCATACTCCCTAATATACTATATAACAAATTTGAAACTTTGAAAAGTAGAGGATAATAATATATTATACTTAGTACCATAAGCTTTTTAGGTAAATCAGCAAAGAAGTAAATACAAATAATGAAATTTACTGGGAATCAATTTGGGGAATTGATTATTTTATTTTTCCTGGTAACTACATCTCTATGGTATAGTAAAGGAGAAAACGTTGATAATCATTGTTTGCATGTTTGACCTCTTCTCCCCACAGAACATTTGTAAATGGCTCTTCTGTATCTAGTCCTATACAGCTACACCATGGGGACAGGATATTATGGGGAAACAACCACTTCTTCAGGTATGACATTATTCATGGCTCTTAGAGATTGTTGAAGATTGTACTCTGAAATAGAAGAATATATATTAGGTAAACTTAGCTCCATAAAAATTAGACATTATTTTGTGTACATATATATTTATTGACTGTATATGGTTTGTTCACTATATGGTTTGAGCCTAGAGGCGTATGAACCCTATACTCAGGGACAATAAGGAGTTTACTTACTTATTTTTCCCTTTTCATTTCCCATTGGAAGATGATTGTTTTGCCATCTGGTATAAGAATTCATTAATTTTTTTTCTGACATGCTTATTTTTTTATCTGTTTATTTTTTATTGGAAGAGTAGTACTTTTAGTTTCCTTCTTCATGAAATAAAATTTGTATTTCATTTAGGAATGTTTTCGGCTGCAAGTAATAGCAAACTGAACTATTAAAATGACTTAAACAGTTTGTTCACTGACAGAATAAGAAATCCAAAGGTGGATGGTTGGTAGCATTGGCTAAGCCTTTCAAAACTGTCATGGTAGAAGTCTTGTCACTGTTTCACTGTCTTGGCATTTCCCTGTGGTCTGTGGTCTAAAGATGGCTACAGCACTCCAGGCTTCAAAGCAGCATCTGGGCACATATGAAGAAACTGAGAGAGATGGGTGGTGATACTAGCCCTGTCTTCTTGATCAGAAAAAGCAGAAATCTTCCAGAGTCCCCAGCAACCTTCTACTTTTGTCTCATTTGCTAGAATTTGCCTGTCCCCTGTAAGAGAGGCTGAGAAAGTGTGTGTCCCGGGACTGCACACATTATTTCCCATAGAAAACTGGTGTATTGCTAACGAAGGGCGGACTAGAGATTGTACAGAATTAGAATCCTGCTGTGTTCCTCTTCCTGTCACTGGTCACCCTGCTTGGGATATCAGCTGACTTTTCTTATAGCTAATGGAGATCCTTTGCTTGTAGGCCAGTCGATATTTTGATTACTGAGGAAAGGGTAGAGGGGTACAAAGCATGTGGAAAATATTTTTCATTTTTTTCCTTCTTAAACTAAATCAAGTAGAAATTGCTTGGCTTGGTTTTCAAAACCTTCATAGTTTGGGATAAATTGATTTTTCCAGCATTATCTCCCACAATTCCTGCTATACACATTTTGTGTGCCCCTGTGTTGTTTTATTCATAATTTCTCCAGACTATGAGAGTTTCCATTTCTACATCTCTTCTCATGCTGTTCCCACTGCCCTAATGCCCTGCTTTCTCCTTATTGTTTAAGGCTTGCCTCAGATGACTTCCTACTCTGTCATCCTTTCTGTTGTTATCACAGTGTTCCTCAGCTTTTCTTCAGCACCTCGCTTGTTACAGTCATGTGGCCAAGTCATGCTGTCTGTTGTAACTATTCACACGTATGTGTATGTATTTCTACTAGCAGAGGATAAACTTCCTGGGTATAGTAATTGCCTTACACTTACATGGTGCCCCCTTGGCATCTAACAAATACCAGTATTTAATGAATGGAATGAATATGTGCCTATCTTTATTTTAAAAATAATACTCTGGGGTGCCTGGGTGGCGCAGTCGGTTAAGCGTCCGACTTCAGCCAGGTCACGATCTCACGGTCCGTGAGTTCGAGCCCCGCGTCAGGCTCTGGGCTGATGGCTCGGAGCCTGGAGCCTGTTTCCGATTCTGTGTCTCCCTCTCTCTCTGCCCCTCCCCCGTTCATGCTCTGTCTCTCTCTGTCTCAAAAATAAATAAAAAACGTTGAAAAAAAAAAAATTAAAAATAATACTCTTTTTTTTTCTCCCAAGACTGAATTTGCCTAAAAAGAAGAAGAAAGCAGATAGAGAGGATGAGGAACAAGACAGCTCCATGAAGAATGATACCAGTTCTGAGCAACTGGATGTAGACGGAGACTCCTCCAGTGAGGTGTCCAGTGAAATCAACTTCAATTATGAGTATGCACAGATGGAGGTTACCATGAAGGCTCTGGGTAATAATGGTGAGCAGATCTGTTGTGAGTTTTAGAATCTTTTAAAGTTGGTGGAGAGTTAAACATGTTTGTGACTGAGACCTTTTAAATGTTAACCAAAAAAGGAAATCTTTATGTTATTCCCTGCACTCTATTCTTTTGTGTCTTTGGTTTTAATTTATTTATATAAACTTTTCATTCTTTCAGCCTTGATTACAAATCACTGCCAACTTTATTCTTAGTGGTAGAATTTCTCAGATTTGACACTTGACTGCCACTCTTAGGTTATGTGTAGAACACACAATAAGACCTGCTTTTTCTGGATGGAAAACAGTTCGGCATATATCTAATAAGAATAGATGATATGATGAGTAATTGTGAGTAAGGAAAACTGAGTTTATTCCAAACTGTCTTCAAGAGTCTTCTTTTACTAATTAGGGTGACAAACAGCATAGCGATATATAGAACAGCATTTGAAATATATTGTGTTGTACAGTCACCTTTCGTTCATTATTTACCTTTTTAAAAAACCCTTGTTTAGATCCAATGCAGTCCATATTGAACAGCCTAGAACAACAGCATGAAGAAGAGAAACGATCTGCATTAGAGCGCCAGAGGCTTATGTATGAACATGAATTGGAGCAGCTACGAAGAAGGCTGTCTCCTGAGAAGCAAAACTGCCGTAGCGGGGACAGGTTTTCTTTCCACTCACCCAGTGCTCAACAGCGACTGAGACAGTGGGCTGAAGAGAGGTAGGTGCATAGGGCCTTTATTACACATGCACAGCCAGTGCTTGTTACTGTAACCTGCCCAGGTCAGATGCAGGGTGAAGAGATCTAGAAATTACCTGAAAAAAAGTTAGATTAAAAAGAGAGTGTTACAGCTTAAGAATCATTTGGCATTATCTTATTTTTTTCATTTTTGAAAAAAACAGGAATTACCAATTTATATTGATTTCTTTAAAGTTGCCCTTGTTAGGTACTGCCACATTTTAGTCTGTATGGCTTTTGGATTGAATAAACAAATATTTGTACTTAGAAGTTATACTTTATCATTGTATTATACTTTAGGTTCTGAAGCTTGGGTAGATGCTTTTTAAAAAAAAAGAAAAAAAAAGAAAGGTGGTTATCTGGACTGATTAGTTCAGGTAGGTAAAGCATGGTGCTAATGAGATGCAGATTGCAAGTTTGATCTCTATATGGGCTAATTAGCATTGCACTAAAATGTCTCATCTACGGTTACAGATTGTACTTAACTAACCTCTTGCCATTCCAAGTTTGGTCTGCAGATAGGCAGCATCTCTCTGAGGTGGTGATTGATAGAAGTGTAGCATATCAGGTCCCACCCCAGCACTCATGAGTCAAAATCTTCAGTTTATCAAGACCCCCAGGTGACTTGTATACACAGTCAAGTGAGCACTGTCGTAATCAACGGCCAGCTTGTTACACGAGCGTGTGCCTGTACGTATAACTTAGCCCGGATACAAGCGCATGCATGGGTCGCTGTCAGTAATGTATTCCCTGTGTGCAAAAGGCAGTTGTAAAGCTTGGTTCGCAGATTGGCATTTGTGTATTATGTAGTACATAATATTCTGATGTGCTGCTTGACGGTTATCCCCCTCCCCCCCCCCCTTTTTTTTAAAGAGAAGCAACACTGAATAACAGCCTGATGAGGCTGAGGGAACAAATTGTTAAAGCCAATCTGTTGGTGAGAGAAGCTAGTTACATTGCAGAGGAACTGGATAAAAGAACAGAGTATAAAGTAACCCTGCAGATTCCAGCCTCCAGCCTGGATGCCAACAGGAAGGTGAGGTTGCCATTCATGGAAGAGGCAAAGATGTCATTGGGGACATTGTCTATTTCACCAGTGTTATTAAATACCAGTGGATTTGCCCTTCTCCCCACCTATACTTTCTGCAGTCTGTATCCTTTTGTACTTGCTCTCCGCTCTCCAGTAGAGTTTATTTGCTTTTAATTCTCTGCCTCTGTGCATATATGTCCTTTGTCCACAAGAATATCCTCTCCACCTCCACCCACCACACTCTACCAATTTATTTCCCTCAACTCCCTTTCTTCCAGTTTGTTTAAATGATTTCTGAAAAGTCTTTCCTGATGAATCTTCTGAAAGTGGTGTTTCCCCTTCATTTTGTTACCACTGTACAACCCTCCTCCCTTAAGGTACCTGTTTATTTTACATAAACCATGTTATTTCCACTTGCTAACAGATTGCTCTGCAAAACTGTTTATTAGTTGTTTCATGTGTGCATTCATGGTCACAAATTTTTGTGGTATTATGTAATAAGCTTAATAAAATATAGAGGGAAGTTCCCATCAGAGTTTTCTATCCTTGCCATTCAGGTGTTTTCTTTGTTATTTAGGTTCTTTTCTAGCTCTCAATCATGTTCATATGTAATTTTTATGATAGAGTGTTATATTCAGAAAAATATTTTGAGGGTCTGTGTGCTTTGTTTCCCCTACAGTATTTGACACAGCAGAGGTTTAATGAATCCTTCTTGGGTGTTCTAATTTGATAGCAAGGACCACATCTATCTTTTTCTTGTGGCATCACAACATCAAGGTCAATGATTCCACAGAACAGATATTTGGCAAATATGACACTTAATGTTTTTAGTAATATAGGTATTGTGGATGTGATGCATTCATTGCTTTATGGAGACTTGCATTTTTTAAAAAAATTTATTTGAGAGAGAGCATGCACACGCACATACAGGGGAGGGGCAGAGAGAGAGAGAGAGAGAGGGAGAGAGAATCCCAAACAGGCTGCATGCTGTCAGCACAGAGCCCGACATGGGGCTCTAACTCACAAACCGTGAGATCATGACCTGAGCTGAAATCAAGAGTTGGACACTTAACCGACTGAGCCACCCAGGTGCCCTGAGACTTGTCTTTTGGTATATATTCTGTGAACTTAGAACTTTATTTTGCTTGTTGGCATCTGTAGGGCAAACCATGGGTGCAGTGGGACTCAGACAAAAAGCAGTAGAGGAAAGCTAATCTTGGGCAGAAGGTATAGGGCTTATATTCTTCTAGAAGACTGAGCAGAGCAAGGTCTTTTTCCATTCTGTAGTGTTTGAGTTGGAAAAACAGAAACATTTTTCCCCCATTAAGCATGACTCTCTGTAGCTTTTTCTGTGTATCCTGGCTCGGACCTTGTTGGAAAGATCAACCCTGTCTCCAGGCAGCCAGGTCAACACCTAGAAGTGACACAGGTCATTTTGGGCATCCCTCTCTCCCAGACACCTGGGAGTATGTTCATGGGGTATGTGATGGCCGGTAGAGATGATGCACATTGCTGGTGTTGAAGCAGCCATTGTTAACAGACGGCTACTAATCTACACTGCTATCATAGATTTACTAGATTAGTATTTTCAGATTTCACCTGGAGAGACGAGCTTGACAAGAAAGTATTTCTTAAGTAGAGAGTCTCCTTAACTCAGGCTGGGCCTTAACTCTTTTATCCAACAAAATCTTTTGGTTTTGGTACTTGAAAACTCTTCATTTCACTTAATGTCGTGTCCATGCTGTGCACGCCGTTATTTGTTCTGGTCTTACTCCTGACCTTGTACTTGCCTCTTTCTGGTGATTTTGGTGAGAGGCAGAAATTTCTTTTTTTTTTTTTTTTTTTTTTCTTTTTTCCAATTCTTATTGTAATTGCAGGAGGGCCAAGTCTTGATGCTTCAGCATATTGCAGGTTGCCATTTCCTCCTGGTTCTAGCATTCTCTGCCTGTAGTACCACTCTCTGCAGATCACTGATGAGCTTTTTGTATTGATTCCCTGGTTGGCTGAGTATTAGGTAGGGGAGTCTTTATAGTATGAGAGAATGGTAATTTTTGAGCTTCAGAATTCTAAAATCTTTGTTTCATCATGTGAATTCTGTTTCTTTGAAAATGATTATACGTGGGATGTTAAAGTAACATGGGTGTATTCATAGTCCCCTAAAGTTCCGAGTAGACATATCCAAACAGTTGATAAATTATCTGGTGACTCTAAATTGATGAGTAACTGATAGATACGTCTCTCTGGGGGAGATTCACAGGGGTATTTTTATTTTCTACTTTGTGGTTTTAAAAACTTTTTCTATATTAAAAACACATTGCTTTTTTAAGCTGGAAAAACTTCATTAAATTCTAGGTTTTTTTCTGGTGAGATTCATATAACATAAAATTAACCGTTTTAAAGCAAACAGTTCAGTGGCCTTTAGTGCATTCACAGTGTTGTGTGACCAGCATCTCTGTCTAGTTCTATACTGTTCTTTTAAATTTTAAATTTTAAATTCAAGCTATGTGTATTTTTACGTTGGTGTCATTTGTTGCCTCCAAATGGGTAAATGGGATTCTTTTCATGGTTTGCTCTTTTAAACATTTTGTGTTTTGTACCACATTAACATACTACCCATTCAAAAAGATTTTTAAATTCAAACTTGAAAGTAAAAGATCATTTCTTAGCTCTCCATCCCAGCAAACTTTCCCTTCCCATTCAATGCTTATGACTTTTTTTCTACCCACTGGGACTCTCTGATCATATGATGGTCTGAATAAAACATTTTTAATATCCCATTAAACATGATTTAGTCTGTTAGGTTTTAGATTTAAATTTATATCCCATTTACTATATGAATAATATACTATGTAAATTTACTTTGTAAATTACATGTAATTTATATACTTAAATTTAAATTTTGATCGCCATTGAATATAATGGCATCATATTAAGCTTGTAAGGTTTCTGGGAAGTTTTGCAGTGAACTGAATAGAGGATGATAGCAGCTTTAGTTTGGGTTGATGACATTTGACTGGTGGGTAGAGAATGGTCAGGGTTGACTTCCGTGATGGATATCTTTGTGTTTCACATGGTCACTCTTACTGTTTTACAGCGAGGCTCTCTTCTTAGTGAGCCTGCAATCCAGGTGAGAAGAAAAGGAAAAGGAAAACAGATTTGGTCTTTAGAAAAACTGGACAACAGATTGCTGGATATGAGAGACCTTTATCAGGAGTGGAAGGAGTGTGAAGAAGATACTCCAGTAAGTTATCTGAGAAAAAGGACTTAACCAGTAGTCATAGAAAGAATCAAGCAGGAAGGAGCCTAACCATTTTAGGGAAGAATTGTTCATTTTTCTAAAATAGTAATCCTGTTTTTAGAATAATACTTATTTTAACCTTCTAAATTGTTTTGCTAATCAAGAATCTTCTTTCCTCTCCTCATTGTATGTTCTCTGGATTACTTGTAGAATCTTCTACATTCCATTCTGACATCTGTAGTTGTCATGTGTGTCCTGTGCAGGACTGTGAATTTACTTAGGACAGAGACCAGGCCTTATTATCTCTCTTCCCACTTCTCCACACATTTAACCTTGCAAATAGTATCCTGTAGTATCACTTTTTTGAGTACAACATCAGTGGTACCTTAATATCTATACCATTAAGAGCAGATTTTGAAGGTGTTTTGATCCTAAAGTGGGTGATGTAGAGCTGTACTCTGGAACTTTCTCCTCAAGTTGCAGGTTTTCCCATTTAGGTTGGCCATGTACTTGTGCATATTTAAAACAGAAATACATGTTATGTATATTTATACAACTTTCAACACTGTTGGTCTTGTTTCCTCAGAGTTGTTTACTTCCTTAGCATCTTGTTTTTAAAAATAAATGTTATTTTTCCAGATTGTCATAAAAAATGACTTTATAGTTAGATGACATTTTTTCTTAAATTTTTTTTCTTTTCTTCTGTATTTCTCTTGTATGTCAGCCTAGAAAGAAAACAACATTAACAAATTACAAAAAAGCAAACCACTCTTGCGTATAGGGTCAGCTCTCGTTAAGCAGCACCATTATCTTATGGTTTGGCAGGAACAAGTGGAATAGATATGAATGACAACTGAAGAGCACTTTTGTACACTCGACTTCTTTTTCTAGCCAATATGTGTTTTCTATTTTCATGGCAAGATTTCCACATAAAGGAGAAGAAATAAAGTAATGATATACTGAGATGGCTCTGTCATGGGTGAAGGATGCTGATCCCCATTCTGATGGGGATGAGGAAGAGGGAGTGGGTGTGACCCAGTGTTGTACTTAAGCTGAGTTTGATCACTTTCTTACTGGCCATGAAAAGGTGGTAGTAGGTTGAATTAATTTGTTTTAAATTTTTTTTGAATGTTTATTTAGTTTTGAGAGAGAGAGAGAGAGAGAGAGAGAGCGAGCATGAGCGGAGGAGGAACAGAGAGAGAGGGAGGCACAGAATCCGAAGCAGGCTCCAGGCTCCAAGCTCTCAGCACAGAGCCCGACGCAGGGCTCGAACTCACGAGCTATGAGATCATGACCTGAGCCAAAGTCAGACGCTCAACTGACTGAGCCACCCAGCCTCCCTGAATTAATTTGTTTTAAGTGATTTCTGAAGTTGCGATGTTCCAAATCTCTTTAAAGGTCATACGATCCTACTTCAAGCGTGCTGATCCATTCTATGACGAACAGGAAAATCACAGTCTCATTGGGGTGGCGAATGTCTTCCTCGAGTCCCTCTTCTATGATGTGAAGTTACAGTATGCTGTTCCAATTGTCAACCAGAAAGGAGAGGTTAGTTTTCTCTTTATGCCTTATACCCTGCAGAGAAAAGTTTAGGAAACATTACGGTGGTGGTAGTACATTGTTGTGACTCTTTTTCATCAATAATAAGTGTTATTTATGTGTATTATTATTACCTGTGTTTCCATCTGCTTGGTGGTGATTATTCCAAGTACTTTGAGGAAAAGTAACTGTTAGAACCTACACTTCTAAATTCTCATTTACCATTAACCCAACCACCTGACTCTAAAATGGGAGAAATAACAAAATCCCATTTTTCTTCTCTTGTTATAGGTGGCAGGTCGGCTGCATGTGGAGGTGATGCGAATCAGTGGTGACATTGGGGAAAGGATTGCTGGAGGTGATGACACCACAGATCTCTCCTGTGATAAGGAAACCCAGGAGAATAGACTTGTGTGCATGGTAAGTCCCAGTTTCATTTAGAAGTAATGGAAGTGTGGTGGATTTTGAGGATTGTGGGTAGTTAGACAATAAATACTGTGTTCTCTTTCGAATTTTGAAATACCTGTCTCTAAAGAAATCTTTAGTATTGGTATTCTGGAGACCATATTTCATCATATATACTGATTTACCAGTTAGGTACTTCTACTACCTTCCTCTTTGAAGTTTCAGATAAGTCACCTCTTTTTCCGGGACATTCTGTTCCAAAGTTATATGGATTTATGTTTATGTGAACTTCTCTGTAGAGAAACAAAGTTTTTTTCACATGAATTTCTTCCTCCTATTGGACCTCTTGACTTGTGCTGATGCTAGAGATTTACTCCAGTCTTGGTTCTGCTCCTAAGCTCCTATTATTTGGAAGTCACTCTTCACGTGTTTTTCCATGTGTTTTTGGTTCCCCTTACCCATGTGCCTTTGTGTATGCTACTCCAGCATGTGCTCATCCCAAACCCTGCTCTTTCTGGTCTTTCCATGCATACAATTCAAGAGTATTTTTGAGTGATACATTGTGCTGAGAACATAAAGATGAATAAGACAGGATTTCTGCTGTCAAGGAGCAACCTGTGTAGTTTCTGTTTATGTGGAGGGGGACACACAAGAATCCAATATCGTGTGACCCAAGTGCTCTGAGAGAGGTTGAAAGAGTTGCTCTGGGACATAGAGGAGAGGTAATTAATTCAGAGAGTAAAGTCTGAGGAAAATTTCTGGAGGTGAGACTCAGAGTGAACTTGAAGCGGGGGGAGCACGTGATATAAACCTCTTTCTCCATAGGGTACTGTCGTATTTTCATGGGTAATAGCTAGGTAGACCTTAAGTAGGTCATTACATTCCTGAACTCCTACCCAGTTGGTGTAGTTAGTGCCACCTCTGTCACTCATTAGGACAATGAAAAATCTCTTACACATTTCCAAATAGTGTGTTGATCCAGTGTGCCATTGGTTGAGAATCTCTGTAGGACCCAGTTAAAAGGGTTTTTGAGGAAGAGAAATCCACGAGGATCATAGGACCAGTGTATGAGTGAGAAGAAGGCCATTAAAAGGTGAAATGAAGGAAGCCTAAACTTAACGTGTATTTCATAATCCATCCTTAGTCCAGTTCCATGTCTCAGTAAATATTGGAGTTAATACTGAAATACTAAATTGGAATACTAAACACTGAAATACTAAATACTAAAATTGGAGTTAATACTGAAAAGAGTAAGTGAGGCATTTGCTGCGAGCTATGGGGAAACTACTACAGCTGTTAAAGATGTGCTCCTTTCTATGGGTCTTTGTATATATTAAGAAGGCCTCGGATGTTTAAGTCAGGTGCTTCAGAATGTGAGGGAAAATTCTTAATTCACTAAAAGGTTAATCCTTACTGTATTATTCTTGATTCTAGAACATTTTCTCTGAGGTTGTATGATTATCAAAGGTGGAGACATAGACTTGATGACTCCATAATGGCTCCTTTTAAAAGTGATGGACTAGTAAATGCAACTATGTAAAAGTTTACCATTAGTAAGGTACCATACACAGATACAGTTTCATTTGAGAAAGTCAGAACTGAAAAAAAGAAGTAGTATATAATGGGTAACATAAGCTTTAAAAAAAAAAGAATTTAAAATATTTTCAGATTTTTTTTAATGGAAGATATCAAACATATAAAAAAGTAGTGAGAAAAATGTTATTGATCCCTATTTACCCTCCCTCCACATTATCAACTCATGGTCAATCATGTCTGACTCATACACCCAAGCTGCTCTGTGCTGTCTGTTTCCCCTGGATTATTTTGAAACTATTCCAGACATCATATTTCATCTGTAGTAGTTTAGTATATATCTCCAAAAGAAGAGTACTTAAAAAAATAACTATTATACCATAATCTAAAATTAATACTTTCTTAATATCATGATTTACCCAGTTTCCTTGATTGGCTTGTGTGATGTGTCACTTAAATCTTAATCTTTAGATTTAGATCTGAATCTAAAGTGTCACTGGCCTTGTGCTGGCTTGCTTCCTCTCTTGTTCTCTCTCTCTCTCTTACCCTATAGTTTCTTTATTGTAGAAACTGACTTACTGGTCTTGTATTATCTCATAATCTAGATTTTGCTGATTGGTATTATTGAATGTGTTAAACTGGTAGTTAGATATGAAGGTGATAATATGGGGAAGGGGAGTAGCAAGGGCATTTTATAGGTGTTGGTGTGTTCTTCAATCCGCAGTCATATTATGTCTGGTTTTCTTCTGGAGATGTTAGCAATTACTGATGATCATTACCTAGATATTTCATTAGGAGTTAGAAAAGAATGATACTATAATTATATCACCATTTGTTAGCTAGAATTCTTCTCTAGATTCTTGGGAGGGAAGCAAACCATAAGAGACGCTTAAATACAGGGAACAAACTGAGGGTTGATGGGGGCATTGGGGGAGAGGGGAAAATGTGTGATGGGCATAGAGGAGAGCACTTGATGGGATGAGCACTGGGTGTTGTATATAAGTGAAGACGGGAGTCTACCCCCAAAACCAAGAGCACACTGTACACACTGTATGTTAGTTAATTTGACAATAAATTATATTAAAAAAATAGAACTCTTCTCTAGATTCTAGAGAGAATCTTCCTATTATATCAGCTATTTTGTTCTTCAGGGATACAATTTGTATAGGAAAGGCAGGGTAAATGTTGCATTCTTTTCTCCTTTTTTTTAAAAACTAATTTTCAGGGCGCCTGGGTGGCTCATTCGGTTGAGTGGCCGACTTTGGCACACGTCCTGATCTCACGGTTTGTGAGTTCAAGCCCCGCGTCAGGCTCTGTGCTGACGGCTCAGAGCCTGGAGCCTGCTTCCGATTCTGTGCCTCCCTCTGTCTCTCTCTGCCCCTCCCCCACTCATGCTCTGTCTCTCTCTGTCTCAGAAATAAACATTGAAAAAAAAATTTTAAACTAATTTTCAAAAATAATTAATTGGTTTTCCTACTAACATACAAAAGTGGCCAGTGAGGTGTTTGTTGCTTTTTTTTGTTTGTTTGTTTGGTTTTTTTTGCCCAAATGTCATTGTGAACTCTTTGATTTAAAAATATTTGATGTGTTTTGATCCATTGTATTTATTACCTATATTGAAGCTCAAATTATCCCATCTTTGGCCTGTGGGCTCCTCTTCAGTTGTCTCTTGAGTCCTTTTGACACAAACGTAACCCTCATAGACTATGCTACAAGCTCTCTTGCTTCCTGGTATGATGAATATTCTAGTTTCATTCTGGACTTTTCCTCTCCCAGAACTAGAATCAGCTATGTCTCCAAGGAACCTAGTTCCTTTCAGTGGAAAGTGTTTTTTAGAGACCATATTCTAAGCATATAATGGTCTTTTGTGTAAAATGAGGAAGACAGACTATATGACAATAAAATATTGGTGGGAAAAACAAATCATTCTGGGACACTTAGTAATAGGTATCACCAGCTTATAACAGCAGTCTAGATTTATTTTTCTGTGATGAAAGATAAGTGTGCACATATTCACATATTGATGTTTTCAATTACATTAAATTAAATTAGTGTATTTTAAAACCCCAAACAACATGTCTTCTAACATTCCTGGGCTTTATAATGAACAGTGGCAAGTCGAAATCTGTGGCATTCTGACACCTTGTGGTGATTTTGATTTCTGTATGTAGAAACTTAAAAAGCAAAAAGACCCAAAAACTGTGTTCTGGATGCAAGATATTCCTCATTCCTGGTATTCTTCGTTCCTGGCAGTCTTATTCCTGATAAGTTGCCTGTAGGATATAGTTCAGCATATGAAATCTTTTTAATTTATTTCAACCTTAAAATTGAGATTGATTTCTAAGGGGAAAAAATTGGCTTTCCGATGGAATTTAATCACAAAGAATAGTATCAAACATCTGTCCACTCAATGCTTTGATGTGTTTTCATTTTATTCCATTGGTATGGTCAGCACTCAGGCCAGTATCATTAGGTAGCTGTCCTGTTTCACATAGGAGAAGTCTCAGCCTGAGAAAACCAAGAATTTAATCTGTTCAAAAGCAGAAGCTAACATGTGACAGAGATTTTTATTTAGATTTATTCTACAGAAATCTTGTAATCTTCTCAAACACCATATTGTCTCACCTTAAAGAATATAATAAAAAAATTTTAAACACTTAGTGAAAAAGGGATGGTTTTTTAAATTTAACAAAAAATTAATTGCCAAACACCAATTGCTCTATTGGGTTTAGACGAATAAAATGCATTAGTCAATCTGTCTTTTTTGTAGCCTATCAGGGGATTTGCTATCTGAATGTCTCAAAATTTTGTTGCCATTGTAGGGAATAATGAATAATAATGGAGTTCTCCACCATTGCTTACCCCTTATGTACCGGGTATAGGAGAAAATAGTCCTCTACTTTGCATGATATTCTGTCTTATTATTGCTTCCTGAAATGTTAAGATGATTACATTTGTGGTTGCTGAACTATACCAACTTCAGCCACATATTCAAGTTTATTTTTATTAAATTTATCTACTGGAGACACAGTACATCATACAACATGCAGGAAGTGACTAAGTGAAAAACATAATAAATAATCAATGCTCAGTCATGAAAGTCAGCCCCTAATCAATTATAAAATCAGAATTTAGTTTTGCTCAGTTAATTTTAGAATTTAATTTCTGTCATAGTTGGAGGAGTTTTAGAATGTCACAACTTATCACAAAAATTCCAACTTAAAAATCAACTTGGCACTGCCTGCCAAAAGAAATATTTAGAATATTTGACTGCTTTAAAATCCATTATGGACATTTATTCTTGGCACATTTGGGTCTAATTAGACATACATTTTTTTCTCTTTTCTTTCCTTTTCTCTTTTTTCTTCTCTTCTCTTTTCTTTCTTTTATAGTAGGCTTTATACACAGTGCAGAGCCCAACACAGGGATTGAACTCATGACTCTGAGACCAAGACCTGAGCTGAGATCAAGAGTTGGACATTTAACCGGCCAAGCCACTCAGGCACCCCTGATTAGACATATATTTCTAATTGAATGTTGTTATCACAAAGCCCTGCACTCCTACAGTCCAGGGTGCATTTCCTTTGATTCATCTCTTCCCTGAATCTGTGTGGAGGAGGCATTCAGTAAGAATTGGTACAGAGATGGTCAGCATTCACCATCTTTAATCTCCATTTATCCCTTCCGATCTTCAAAGTATACATTCCCAAGGCGTTTTAAATTTTCCAGAAAATCCTCTAGTAGCATATAATATTCTACTCAAGAACCTTATTCTTTCTTATTCTTTAAAATATCAAATAAATGTTTTTCGCCCTTTACTGAATATTCCTTATTGTCATGGATGCTGATTTCTTTCTTCATAAATCATTCTTAACACTCTTATGTTCTTATGACACATCCATAGTTAGCCAAATTCATATCATTGAATGGTGTTGATGTTGAGAACCTTCTTTTTCTCAGTTAATTATAATTAATAATAATATGATGATGATGATGAGATTGATGGTGATGATGATGTAGTTATAAGAAGCTAGAATTGCTCTGTAGATACTTGAAAACATCCAAGTCAAGGTCGTGTTACTCTCTTGTCAACCTCTCACTAAATATAATAGTTGTCGTCACCTTTTCACAGATGCAGAAATACAGCCCCCGAGTGAATGGGATTTGGTCAACAAAAACCAATAGTTGGTGACAGAGTCAAGACTGGGGTCCATCTCTAACTCAGAGTACTTGTTGCACCTTTTCTGAGTTAAAAACAAATAGAGCCTTCCTTTTCCTTCAGGTTAAAATACTTCAAGCCACTGGCTTGCCACAGCATCTGTCCCACTTTGTGTTCTGCAAATACAACTTCTGGGACCAACAGGAGCCAGTAATTGTTGCACCTGAAGTTGATACCTCCTCTTCCTCTCCTGTCAGCAAGGAGCCTCAATGCATGGTTGTCTTTGATCACTGCAATGTAAGTTTGTTTTCCAGACTCCGTCAGCATTTAAATACTTAGGTAAAAACAAAACTGTAAAGTGAGCAATATTTTGTTGAATAATTTGGTATCAATATATATCTTTTAAAAAAATTTTTTTTCTATTTTGAGAGAGAGAGCACTTGCAAGCAGGGAAAGGGCAGAGGGAGAGGGAGAGAGTCCTAAGCAGGCTCCATACTCAGCAGGGAGCCCTACTCAAGGCTTAATCTCACAACCATGAGATCATGTCCTGAGCTGAAATCAAAAGTCGGATGCTTAACTGACTGAGCCACCCAGGTGCTTCTTCCTTACAGTTTTCTTAATAACATTTTCTTTTCCATAGCTTACTTTATTGTAAGAATACAGTATAGGATATACATAACATACAAAATCTGTGTTTATCAACTGTTTAGGGGTGCCTGGGTGTCTCATTCAGTTAAGTGTCCAACTTTGGCTCAGGTCATGATCTCATGGCTCGTGAGTTCAAGCCCCGCGTTGGGCTCTGTGCTGACAGCTGAGAGGCTAGAGCCTGCTTCAGATTCTGTGTCTCTCTCTGTCTCTGCCCCTCTCCTGCTCACACTCTATCTCACTCTCTCTCAAAAATAAATAAACATTAAAAAATTTTTAAAAACCTTTATGTTAGTGGTAAGGCTTTCTGGTCAGTGGCAGGTTATTAGTAGTTCAGTTTGGGGGGGAGTCCAAAGTTCTGTGTGGAGTTTTGACTGCACGGGGTTTTGGTAACCGTTGCGTTGTTCACGGGTCAGCCATATATACTCTTCTCAATGGAATACATGTGTTGAGTTAGAGTACTGGAGAGATTGTCATCTAAAAATTGTAAGAAACTAGTGTTTTTGAGAAAATGAAGATAGAAAAGAGACAATGATGAACTTCAGTGAACACCTGATGCCCTGCTAAGCAGTTTATATTATTCTTCATCTGATCTTTACCACTGTTGTATTTGATAATAGTGCTTTTATTGTTTTAGCAGCAGCAGTCAGTTCAGAGAAGTCAGTTTACCTGTGGCGAGTGATTAGAAGAGTCAGGATGGTCAGACTGTCGATTCTGTTTTTCTAGTGAACCACAGTTGATCCATCTCATTTCTTTCAAGACAGAGGTCTCTTTTTCATCTATTTTAAACATAGAAATACCTTTGTGTGTTAAAGACCAAGAGAGAGAGTGTGGATTTTATGACTTTTTAAAATAAACTATTTTGGAGCTTAATAATTATTGCAAAATGCTGTCATATATATCTTGTAAAGATGGATAGGTTGGGAGAATTTTTAAAAATTGGGTGATTTTTTTTTTTTGCACTGATAATCATTATTTATTCCTGCTCTCCTGTTATTGGAGATAATTGTGTCCTAAAGCTAGAAAAATTGTTGTTCTAACACTGTTACCTTATTGCATGTAATAACTTTTATATGAAGACATTGTAGATCATTGTTGGAAATCTTTTTTTTTTTTTTTTTAAGTAGGGTCCATGCCCAGTGTGGGGTTTGAACTCACAACTCCAAGATCAAGAGTCACATACTCTACCAGCTGAGCCAGCCATGCACCTCTCATTGTTGGAATTCTTAATATAACTATTTATACTTTTAAAATAGCTTCCCAAATATTGCTAACAAAATAGAATACAGTGCTGGTCTTTCACAACAGATTTTCAAGGCGAAAAGTTTTTTTTTTTAAATCAGAGTTACAATTATATTTAAAGTCAAGAACCTTAGACCTTCTGAGCACTCATCATGCATGTTCAAAGATTCTGTTTTAGAACTAAAACATTTTTTTTTCCATTTCTCTTCTCCATAATGGAGTAGATATGTGATGGTGGGTATGAATAATCATAAGGTTATCAGAAGGTATTTCCTCTTTTGTCATTATTTTCTTTTAGGAGTTTTCTGTTAACATTACTGAAGACTTCATTGAGCATCTTTCAGAAGGGGCATTGGCAATTGAAGTATATGGCCATAAGATGAATGATCCTCGGAAAAACCCAGCCCTGTGGGATTTAGGGATTATCCAAGCAAAAACACGTAGTCTTCGGGACAGGTGAATTTTAGATACCATCTGATTCCATTTATAATTTTAAAGAGTTGCTAGAGATTAATACTGCTATTTATAAAGGTAACCCTTTCCTGAGCATTACTAGTGTTCCAGGGATAGATGGTATTATTTCCAGGGTATTTAAAGCACAGTTAAACTTCCTTGGAGGAGTGAACTTGAAAGAGTGAAGGAAGAGAAGTTAAATGTATAGATAGTTAAGAATAAAGAGTGAATGAATTTTTAGAGAATAGTTGCTTAGCATTACTTTTTTTTTTTTTAAGTTTATTTTGAGAGAGACAGAGACAGTGCAAGCAGGGGAAGGGCAGAGAGAGAGGTGGGGAGAAAGAGAGAATCCCAAGCAAGCTCCATGCTGCCAGTGCAGAGTCCAATGCAGGACTTGAACCCATCAAACTGTTGAGATCGTGACCTGAGCTGAAACCAAGAGTCAGATGCTTAACAGACTGAGCTACCCAGGCACCCCATTCTGAATTACTTCTAGTTAATCAACTAGAGGGAGAATGGATCATGATATACCTGAGAATTCAGGTTTTACTTATTTTGTCTTTAGCTCAAAGTTCTTTTGAAATTCTATCAGTCATCTCTTCTCAGTCTTTTGGCTAAGATCAAGTGTGAAATGCCATCAGTCATGGAAGGAAGCAGGTTTATTTGTTGACCAGAATTTTAAAAAGAAAAGTTGGGGGCGCCTGGGTGGCTCAGTCAGTTAAGCATCTGACTTCGGCTCAGGTCATGATCTCGCGGTCCGTGAGTTCGAGCCCCGCGTCGGGCTCTGTGCTGACAGCTCAGAGCCTGGAGCCTGTTTCAGATTCTGTGTCTCCCTCTCTCTGACCCTCCCCCATTCATGCTCTGTCTCTCTCTGTCTCAAAAATAAATAAACGTTAAAAAAAAAAAATTAAAAAAAAAAAAAAGTTGAAGGGGAATGACTGAAAGCATATATTTGTGCTTTTCATTTTATTATAGAAGAGAACCAGATTTTCTTTTCTTGCATGTAGAAAGTTTTAGCAACTCCTAAACTTAGACATTGAGACTTTTTTCTTGATTCTTTTACTAACCTGAGCAAAGATACTTGTCAAGTTACCAAAGCATATATAGCACTACCTTTATCTATGAAAAGATAATCACTGTACTTGTTTCTGTGCATCTGATTACCATGTTTGGATTTTTGAATAACCACTTTGGAATATATTTATAATCATCATACCTTTTTTTTTTTTTTTAACGTTTTTTTATTTTTGAGAGAGAGAGTGTAAGCAGGGGCGGGACAGAGAGAGAGGGAGACACAGAACCCGAAGTAGGCTCCAAGCTCTGAGCTGTCAGCACAGAGCCCGATGCAGGGCTTGAACTCACGAACCATGAGATCATGACCTGAGCTGAAGTCGGAGGCTTAACTGACTGAGCCACCCAGGCACCCCATTATCATACCTTTTAGAATGAATTAAAAGAACTATTTCTAGTTCTGATGTTAAATTTGTTTAATTTTGCTTTTAATTATATGTGCTAGTATGTATTTGTGTATTACTCACTGAATCAGATCATTCTACTGAATTAGTTTGTTTGGAGGTCATTATTATTGCTAGTTGTCATGTGAAGGATCCTAAGCTGTCTGTGCTGAAATAGAAATGTATGATTTTCCAAGAACTTCACGTATTTCCTAGATGGAGTGAAGTCACCAGAAAAGTGGAATTCTGGGTCCAAATCTTGGAACAGAATGAGAATGGTGAATACTGCCCTGTAGAAGTAATTTCTGCAAAGGATGTGCCAACAGGAGGAATCTTTCAACTCCGGCAGGTAACAAAATTGTGAATGTTATCATTCTGAATGTTAACATTAAATTCTTTGGCACCATAAAGCTTAATATTGGATTCCTATTAGCGGAAATGTCATTGATAATGAAATCTAGACTGGCCAAGTCCATTTTTTGTATTAAAATTGTCTCCTACTTCATGTCTATTTTCTTTCATTTAAAAAAATATTGCTGTGTGGGGCACCTGGGTGACTCAGTCAGTTAAGTGTCTGACTTTGGCTGAAGTCATGATCTCACAGTTCGTGGGTTCGAGCCCTGCATCGGATTCTGTGCTGACCACTCAGAGTGTGGAGCCTGCTCTGGATTCTGTGTCTCTGCCCCTCCCCCACTCACACTCTGTCTCTCTCTCAAAAATAAATAAATGTTAAGAAAAAAAATATTGCTATTTATAATACTTTAAAATCAGCACCCGATAGGTTTAGTAAGAAAAAAGATAAGCTTAAAGAACAACTTAGAATTGAATTATGGGCAATAATAGAAACATTGAGCAGCATTAGAATATTTATAAGGACAAGGAGAAGCATTGTGATGTGGCAGAAAGAACAGGCACTTCACAGTCTAACATGCCAGGGTTCAGTTCTGGTCTCCTACAGCCTAGCTGTAAACCTGTGAGCAAGTTCAGTCACTTCTCAGAACCTTTCCTTAGGTATACAGTGGAAGTGTGATGATAACACCAACTTTGTAGGACAGGTGTGAGGTATAGAGATACTGTGTATGAAGCCCAGTGCTTGGTACTTGGGAAATGAAAGGGTTTTTTTTCTGTCTAGACCCAATTCTCTGATTATCTGTAGATACCAACTGGGTGTCCTACAGTTCAGTTCGGTTTGAATTGAAACCTCAGTTCACTCATAGTTAGTGTCAGACTGCACAGGTTTAAGGGCTTAGACTCAGCACAAGATTGTCCTCATTTCAGATGCCAGTTCCAAGTATCTGGTCCTCAATTCTGTCTAGCTTGGCTACAAAATCGGAGGTTCACCCAACTCTCCTCCCCTTTACTTACTATTAGTTCCCATAATAAAGGATACAGCTCAGGAATAGCCAGAAGGAAGAGATGATGGGACAAAGTACAGGAGGAGGGATAAGGAGCTTCTGCATCCTCCCTTTGTATGCCGCCCTCCCACCACCTTGTTTTGTTCACCAGCCTGGAGGCTCACTGAACCTCATTGTTTGTAGGTTTTTATGGATCATCATTATGTAGGCATAACTGATGAGTGATTAACTCAGTCTCCATCCTTTCTCTGCTCTCTCCTGAGGTTTTAGGGTGGACCTGACAGTTCCAGACTTCTGATCAAGGCTTGTTTTTTTTGGACTATTGGCCCCTCTCCTGAAGCTATCTAGGGGCTTGCCGAGGATTATAAGGTTTAAAGTTGCATCATTAAGGGGCCCCTGGGTGGCAGGGGCGGTTGAGCAACTGACTTCGGCTCAGGTCATGATCTCATGATTTGTGAGTTCAAGCCCCGCATTGGGCCCTGTGCTGGCAGCTCAGAGTCTGGAGCCTGCTTTAGATTCTGTGTCTCCCTCTCTCTGCCCCTCTCCTACTCACGCTCTCTCTCTGCCTCTCAAAAATAAATAAACATTAAAAAAAATTTTTTTTAAGTTGCATCATTAAAAGATGCACCTATAATCATTATCACTCAGGAAGTTCTGTGAGTTTTAGGAGCTCTCTGCCAGGATCTGAGGACAAAGACAAAGTATCTTTGTATGATACTATAGGAGATGTTACATAAATGCAGCTGAGTTGCATGAATATTTGCTAGAAATCAATACAGCAGAGAAATATGTGGGAAATTTCACTTAACTGCAGGCAGATTGTAACCTATAAAGTGTCTACACTGCCATAGGAGAGAATATCTTAATAGAATTTACATAAAAGATTTGGAAATACTCTTTTTTTTGCTATACTTTACATTAATTCAGTATTTAGTAGAATATTGTATCCTATGATAGTTTCCATACTTTATTTATTTGAGAGAGAGAGAGAGAGAGAGAGAGAGAGCGAATGAGCGAGCATGCACCTGTGGGAGGGGCAGAGAGAGAATCCCAAGCAGGATCCCAGCCTGGGGCTTGATCTCATCAACTGTGAGATCATGACCTGAGCCGAAATCCAGAGTCAGATGCTTAACTGGCTGACCCATGCAGGTGCCCTGATAGTTTCCAGACTTTAGAACAATAGTAAAATATTAGAATAGCTTTTGAAAAATGAATATCAAAATCATTCAAAGCAAAACATGAGAAACGGTTAAAGGAAAAAGAAAGTTTGCTTAAATATTTAAGTTTCTGAATGTTTTAGAAGGAGGAAGGTGGTAAGTACTTGTTCTCTGACCCTAGCAAACGAATTTTAGCAAATTCATTCATATATGGGCAAAGATCTAAAAGCAAAAGGAAATTAGTTTAAATTATAACATCAGATGTATAT